>NC_092413.1:22700035-22812535 GCF_040894005.1 Engystomops pustulosus | reverse complement strand
AGCCAAGTTTACAGGAGCAGAACTGAACTAGAAGCCTTTCTATGTATCTCCAAGGACCTTTCATGTTTTCATATAAACTCAGTATATAGTGCAGGAGTCCTGTGTATAACAAGGTCATCATCCAGGGTATTTAATCAGACCTTGTGCAAGGACCTGCTTCTTATTGCCCAAACAAAGCACTTTCCAATACCCCTCCAAATGACATTATCTGCCCCTATATGCTTTGGATCAGGTCAGTTAACATATTATTATTATTTTATGTTTCTATATATAATATGTGAATAAAATCATTCGGAGTTATCCCTGCTTTTATTTTATAATAAAATAGGAGTATTGAAAATATCAATTGTGGTTTTATATCGTTTGTATAAATTCATTTCAATTTTTAGGGGGAGGGTTATATTACATATTTATATTCTGCATTGGCAAACAGGATTATGACTATAAAATATTTTTCTGTACCTGGAAAGATAGATCAATAGATAGATAGATAGGAGAAAGATAGATAGATAAATAGGTGATAGAGAGATAGATAGGTGATAGATAGACAGATAGATAGATAGATAGATAGATAGATAGAAGATAGATAGATAGATAGATAGATAATAGATAGATAGGAGATAGATAGATAGATAGATAGATAGATAATAGATAGATAGGAGATAGATAGATAGATAGATAGATAGATAATAGATAGATAATAGATAGATAGATAGATAGATAGATAGATAGATAGATAGATAGATAGATAGGAGATAGATAGATAGATAGATAGATAATAGATAGATAGATAGATAGATAGATAGGAGATAGATAGGAGATAGATAGATAGATAGATAGATAGATAGATAGATAGATAGATAGATAGATAGATAATAGATAGATAGATAGATAGATAGATAGATAGATAGATAGATAATAGATAGATAGATAGATAGATAGATAATAGATAGATAGGAGATAGATAGATAGATAGATAGATAGATAGATAGATAATAGATAGATAGATAGATAGATAGATAGATAGATAATAGATAGATAGATAGGAGATAGATAGATATATAATAGATAGATAGGACAAAGATAGATAGATGATAGATAGATAGATAGATAGATAGATAGATAGATAGATAGATAGATAGAATGAGATGGGTAGATTATAGATACACTGATATAGATGCAAGATAAAATTTTTATACATACAATACATTTTTTTAAAGTGTATGTATCTATACACACAGATATATAGATTGATCGATCCATAGGAGTTTAATCACAATAGATTTGTACGTTGACAAGTTTATTAATTGATTACTTCTTAAACTAAAGACATCCACCAACTTCCTAATGTTCCTAACTATTCCACAGGATAGTCTTTGTTTATAGACCCCTGTACTGGTGTGACAAAGTTTATGGGCAGTTTTCACTCTTAGTGAACACTATTTTGCAATTTTGTATCCACAAAAGTAAAGACAGTATCTAATTTATGTCACTGACCACTAATCCCTGCTAGCTGTATGATCTTTCAGGCAATTTCCCAGTATGGATAAATCCAATGTAATCCCGACTACATGTTTGTGTGGATCATCAGCTTCGCTAGTTATAATGGATAGAGAATGATTATGTTGTGATCTTATTATCTGCTGCCGACTACAACCCAAAGTTATGATATGTGCAGATTACTGGGCAGAACTAGCTTAGAGTTACCTGTAACTCTATCCCTGCTGGTGAGGGATAACCATCCACTCCATGTCATGTTGGAAATATAGTATAGACACTGGAAAGAGTTAATTACTATGAATGATAATAACACTGATAATTATAGTAATGATTCAAACTGAAATACTGAGATATGATCAGTGTTTTTAACCATGACTGAGAAATGGGAAAATATTATGGATTATTATAATTAATAATGCTTATAAAAACATTATTAGTAATATTTTTTTTAATATCATAATCACTGCAAAAATATATATTTCCTTTTTTGTGCTTTGTGTTCTGTTACCAGTCATCTACGAAATTATTACTTTGTGAAAACAATGATAATGATAATAAGTCTGTTTTGCAAAAATATTATTTACAAAACATTATTTTATAATTGATATCTAATTATGTACAGTCATCCCTTGCATTTACCACTATCAAAGTTTTCGCTATAGTCCTAATTCCCACTTTTGGCTTCTAAATTCGAAATGTATTTATTTTTGCATCATTTTACTTTTGCTACAAAGATTTTACAGGATCACAAGATGTAAAAGACCAAAAAGTAAGTCAGTGTATGGGGGGGCAATGCAGGTTTACAACATCAGTAGCGAATAAGCAGAATGTGCAGTAATCTCCATCATTATGTTATACACTGACAGATTGCAGGCAGATAGTACAGTCCACGTCAATGTAAGGGAAGACAATGTAATGCGTTTTAACGGTCCATGTAAATGTTCACAATGTGTGCAGCTATTTAATATATAAATATATATATATATATATATATATATATATATATATATATATATATATATATATATATATATTATCTCTCTATCTACCCTATATTTATCCATATCTATGTATTTATTGTACTTATTTTGTGTACAATTATTCTCACTGTTTCTATCTATCTATCTATCTATCTATCATCTATCTATCTCCTATCTATCTATCTATCTATCTATCTATCTATCTATCTAGCTATCTCCTGTCTATCTATCTATTATCTATCTATCATCTATCTATCTATCTATCTATCTATCTATCTATCTCCTATCTATCATCTATCTATCTATCTATCTATCTATCTATCTATCTATCTATCTATCTATCTATCTATCTGTCTGTCATCTATCTATATATCTCCTATCTATCTATCTATCTATCTATCTATCTATCTCCTATCTATCTATCTATCTATCTATCTAAATAAAGTAAAAAGCGGGCAGCACTCCGTGGTTCAAAATTTCAAAATAAAAGGTGAACTTTATTGAACAAGTGGCGACGTTTCGGTGTGTAACACCTTCATCAAGGCTTGATGAAGGTGTTACACACCGAAACGTCGCCACTTGTTCAATAAAGTTCACCTTTTATTTTGAAATTTTGAACCACGGAGTGCTGCCCGCTTTTTACTTTATTTAGCTACAAGAGGATCAAGCCAGAACCTTTGTGGGCGCTGCACCCCTCCTTATTAGGAGTCCATAAGATTGTGCTGACTTGGATTTTACTTCTTCTTATCTATCTATCTATCTATCTATCTATCTATCTATCTATCTATCTCATATCTATCTATCTATCTATCTATCTATCTATCTATCTCTTATCTATCTCATATCTATCTATCTATCTATCTATCTATCTATCTATCTATCTCCTATCTATCTATCTCTCTATCTATCTATCTATCTATCTATCTATCTATCTATCTATCACATATCTATCATCTATCTATCTATCTATCTATCTATCTCATATCTATCTATCTATCTATCTATCTATCTATCTATTATGAATCTCATCTCAGTCTATCTTTTCAACTAAACTGGAGGCTTATCACAAACAGAAGCAGCAGAGGCTTAAAGGAAACCTACCACCACTGATCTACCTATTAAGGTAAATCCGGTGGTAGGTGCCTCTAATGTATGTAAGGTTAGGCCTTAAAAGGTAATATGCTAATTTACTATCTATCTATCTATCTATCTATCTATCTATCTCATATCTATCTATCTATCTATATATCTATCTATCTATCTATCTCCTATCTATCTATCTATCTATCTCATATCTATCTATCTATCTATCTATCTATCTATCTATCTATCTATCTCCTATCTATCTATCTATCTATCTATCTATCTATCTCATATCTATCTATCTCATATCTATCTATCTATCTATCTATCTTTCAATCTATCTACCTATCTCCTATGTATTATCTATTTACTTATTGCTCCCCTTTTTCACGCCTAATTATGAATATACTTTTTCTCTTTCTCTGTATCTCATAATTATGAATTTTTAATAAGGCTCGGCTCACACTACCATTTAAACCTTCTTTCCTTAAAAAAACTGAGATTTAACATATCACTTAAAAATCCCATTAACATCAAATGTAAATTTTATGTCCTCCGTTATGTTCCGTATAGGCAGGGATCTGTTATAATTTTATTTTTGCGGAAAAAATGACGGAGGCTGCAGTACTTTTTTTCCTTTTGAAAAAAAAAAACCCCGCATGGATAACGGATCCCTGCCTAACTGACCATAACGGATGACATCAAATTTACATTGATGTCAATGGGATTTTTAACTGATACATGAAACCTCCGTTCTATGCCATTTTTTAAGGTTCCCACTACTGTTCCTTATCTCCATTCCTTCCCTCCGGTTTAACGGAGCTTTAACGTATCAATTAAAAATCCCATTGATATTACTTATTATCAATATGTAACCAGACATAATTGTTCAAATTAATGTAAAAAAAAACCTGGGGTTTTACATCATTTTCTGATTTTGTAATCATTTTGTCATTTTGCTTGTAAATCAAAAATCCCATTGACATCAATGTAAATTTTATGTCCTCTGTTTGGTTCGGTTTAGGCAGGGATCTGTCCCCCGTGCGTTTTTGGACAGAAAAAATTACGGAGGCTGCAGAACTTTTCCTCCTTTTGATAAAAAAAATGCATGGAAAAGGGATTCCTGCCTAAAGGGAACATAACGGATGACATATAATTTACATTGATGTCAGTGAGATATTTAGTCGACACGTTAAATCTCTGTTCTTCACTTTTATTTTAATAAGGGTAAGGAACAAATGTTTGAACGGACGTGAGAGCCGAGTCTTATTAAACATTCCAAAATATTAGATTCAGAGAAAGAGAAAATAGTATATTCATAAATAGGCACTAAAAAGGGGAGCAGTAGGTAGGTACCTCATTTTTTACGGAGGTAAGGAACAGTAGCGTGAAATGAGCCTAAGAGAGGTAACGGAGGTAACAGAGGTAACGGGGGTAACAGTGGTAACAGAAGTAATAGAGGTAACGGAGGTAACAGAGGTAACAGAGGTAACAGAAGTAACAGAGGTAACAGAAATAACAGAGGTAACAAAGGTAACAGAAGTAATAGAGGTAAGGGAGGTAACAGAGGTAACAGAGATAACGGAGGTAACAGAGGTAACAGAGATTGTATGAGAGGGAGCATCTTAATCACATCATGTTACGCCTCATGATTCTGAAAAGTTTTGGCCAATTTTCTGCAATTTTTATAAATTTAATAACATAAACCAATGTGTCCCCATTGTCCTATAGTTTTCCATCAGTGAATCAATAACAAAATATCACACAGCTTTTTGAACACATAAAATTTTTGGATAACATGGGCGTTATATAAATATATATTTCTGTCTTCTTTTTCTTTTCCATACTCGTTTTCCAATAAATTTAATGTCCCCTTTAATGAATTATCCTAAAAGATGACCCCTATATATATTGACCTTTCAGCTTCTTCTCCCCGACCCAGTGGTTCCGTCTTCTCCTGGCGGCTCCGTCTTCTCCCCGGCCCAGTGGTTCCGTCTTCTCCTGGCGGCTCCGTCTTCTCCCTGGCCCAGTGGTTCCGTCTTCTCCACACGGCTCTGTCTTCTCCACGCGGCTCCGTCTTCTCCTTGCGGCTCCTTCTTCTCCACACAGCTCCGTCTTCTCCACGCGGCTCCGTCTTCTCCTCACGGCTCTGTCTTCTCCTGGCGGCTCTGTCTTCTCCACGTGGCTCCGTCTTCTCCTGGCGGCTCCGTCTTCTCCCAGGCCCAGTGGTTCTGTCTTCTCCATGCGGCGCCGTCTACTCCTTGCGGCTCCATCTTCTCCACGCGGCTCCGTCTTCTCCACGCGGCTCCGTCTTCTCCTGGCGGCTCCGTCTTCTCCATGCGGCTCCGTCTTCTCCTGGCGGCTCCGTCTTCTCCTGGCAGCTCCGTCTTCTGCTCTTCCGGCCCGGGCGCATCACTAAGACACGAGGTCTGCCGCTTCATAATGTTGTGTCGGGGCCAGAAGAGCAGAAGATGGAGCCGCGGGGCCGGGGAGAAGAAGCCGGAAGGTGAGTACCAATTTCTTTTTTTTCCTCATATAGGCCCCGGGGAGGGGGGGGGCTTAGTGGGTACTGTGAGCCCCTCGGGCCCTCTTTTGATAGGAAAATGTGGGCACTTGAACGCAGTCCCACTAGACCCCCCATGATAGTGGCTCTGAGACATGGGGGCAGTTTATCAGAATCCTAGCCTACAAACTTTGTAATAGGCACATATACTGGCATACTGGGGCAGATTTATCTTTGTCTGATGTGCCTTTTTTGGTTGCATTTTAGTGACTTTTTGAGCACATTGGGGAATTTGCACAATTTTTTGCACCTTTTTCAACCAGTTTGCCGGAGTTTGCCATTTGCGCCTAATTTGTCTTTGTATTTCTCCTGCTTCCAGATGTTTTTGCGGCTTATTTTACATTGATTGGCACCTATATGGGCGCTATAACACACCAGTCCTGACCATGCTTAGGAAAGGCATTGGCATGATTTGCCCAACAAAATTGCACCTCTTTAAAATTTGCACCTAAAAAGGCGCAAAAATAACTTTGTTTGACAAAGACAAATCAGGTGCAAAAAATACACTCACAAAAGGCGCAAAAAGATAAATGACCCCCGTTGTTTGTTTTTGCCCACTATCAGTAGTGACATGTACATGACGGTTATCTAGAATATTCCTATGAAAGCCGCTGCTACATGTGAACCGGAGCAGTGTAAGGGAAACCTCAATGTAAGGGGAAGCTGCATGAGGACAGGGGTTTTTCATATGTTTTTCAAGGATGGGTGTGTTTTAACCAAAAAATGTCAATGGGGAGGGGCCGAAATATTATCACGTGACTTGATTTCACCTTTGCCGGATATGTTAATAAAATGTTGGATACATTTGGCAGATCCGTAAGTGTGTGCTCAACTGTAATTTCACCCTTTTAATGGGAATATATTTGGGAAGTTTCAAAAAGTTTTAGTTCATAAGTCTGATATAATGGGGCTTATTTTCTAAGGGTCACGGATCGCACTTTCGTCGGTTTGTTTGCTGTTTTCGGGACTTGCGCGGCTTTGACAGGTATATAACAGGGGTTTGCGCTGGGATTATGTCGCACGTGATCGGATTGTAACGTAGCTGCGCTGGTTTCCATGCGACAGAAGTCGGGGGCGGGCCGTCGGACGTTCCGACTGATTCGGACTGAGCGCGGGATTTAAGTTTCAAATTGTGTCGCAATCCAATGCACTTACATGCACCAGGAAGAAGATGGTGAACTCCGTCAGACCTGAGCGGGGAAGCAACACATGCAGGATATCGGGCGCACGATCTTAGTGAATCGCGGCACAGGTCATTATACACGGACAATGCACTTTCTTGGAGCACAGTAAATGTGCTCCAATAGGTTGACCACATCCCCTTCGCCGCACATTTATAAAAACTGGAGTGTGACCAAAAAATAAATCCCCCCCAAGGGTTAAGTTTCTAAACATATGTTATGTGCTTGTATAGTTCCTGTGTTCATATGTGTCGCATGTTTTATCATCTGTACTTCTCTGTGGCTCAGTTCACACATCGCCAGCATTTCCGTTTATTTATCTCTGTTAAAAAAGAAAAAACGGATCCTAAATAAACTGAAATAAACTGAGCATAACCGAAGACATGTCAGTTACTGCCTGTTTTAAAAATTTATCATGATAAATCATTGAATGATTGTGCTCCCCAGGGGCGTAACTAGGAGAGGCTTGGCCCCATAGCAGACTTCCTAATGGGGCCCCACATCCCCTTTAAAAAATATGTACATATCTGAACACTAAAACATGTTGATACAATTACACACATATATACACAAATGTATATACTTATGCCCACACATGTATGCACTGATATATACATTTTTACACTTATACATGCAGTATACACACATCATATATACACATCTATATAGTATTAACACACCTAAATACAGTATATACTTACCAGATATACACATGTATACAGCATATATGTACACTGTAAATAATGGTGCCAATCCTACATTTTTTAGTGTGGAAGGTTGGGTGTCGGGGCCCCCTGACACTGAGGGCCCCATAGCAACTGCTATGTCTGCTACCCCTGTAGTTCCAACCTAATAATATGTCACAAAGTATTATAGCACTAGAAGATCGACAGCCAACAGGGTTAGACTGCCCCACCAGATCCCCAAAGGTTCCAACAAAGGCCCCAAGACTCCAACCTAATAATAAGTCAGAGAGTTGTGAAGGCAGCCAAGGCCTAGCTCCTTGTGGTTGATGTGGAAAGGGGTTTGTTCAGGTTGAAACAGACTTGAAGGCACATTTCACCCATAAAAATCGATCCACCACTAAATTCAAACTCTAAAGGAGACAATTTGTTGACATTGAGTGACAAATGTAATGAATGTCTATGGAGGTGTCCCAGCTCTTCCCTAAGACAGATGCTTGGGCATACTTCATACCTGATTTGTTTGTACTCATGGTAGATTAGCCACCACCAGGGGTGCCTAGAATCAGCCCTCCTGAGAACATATGCAACCTCGAATGAGCAGAAAGTTTAGAGAACAATGAAGGACAAAGAGAAGATCTGGTGTGAGAATGGTGAGAACCTTGGTGGCATGATACCACACAGATGTTATGATACTATAGTATAACAATCCGGGGTAAGACAAGTTGGACCATATAGACCAGTGATGGTGAACCTTTTGGACACAGAGTGCCCAAACTACCACCATAATCTACTTATTTCCTGTGAAGTGCCAACATGGCATCTGAAGCAGTAACTTATGGCTACCTGTTATTCCACATGTTTCAATTGTATCGGCCGCCTGAGGCAACCAATACAGTTGAAAGAAGGAGGGCAAATTCATACTCTCATTATAGCTTCTCTGCAGGGTCTCTCTGTAGAGTAAGAACATTGGGTCCAGCAGGAGGACCTCCAAAGATAATGCAGTTCTGCCAACACCTTCTCACTTTTCCTGCCGTTCCAAACAGGCAATGAAGTGTCACTTCAAAATAGCGCTGAGAGCAGCATCTCTTCCTGGGACTGCAGAAAGTTTTGGTGGATTTGGTCCTATTTGGTGAACTCAGTCCTGGGCAACGGTCTGAGTGCCCACAGAAATGGCTCTGAGTACCACCTCTGGCACATGTGCCATAGGTTCGCCACCACTGATATAGAGTATTGGGAAATGTTTATTATGGTTTTTTTTTATTAAGGCCAAGGCATGTGGCAAGCTAGACTAGTCTGTTTTCCAGGGATGGCATCCATCACTTGAGAATACTGGGCTTGCTGTAGGGCAAGGTCAAAATTTTTGCAGGTATGCAAATTAGCTGTATGAAGAAAACTACTAACCAAACCAGACATATATCTGTAGACAACTTTATTCTTTGCATTGAAACAGCTTTATTCAAAAATGTTACACAGAACTTACAGAAAACAGGTATGTATCAGGTGTCATGGGTGCAATTGGTAGGTGCATCATGCGCCCAACTCTATGCTAGATTAGGACCTGTCGGAGAACCATGCTATAGCCTGTGTCCAAAGCTGGCAAAGGCCATAGCTAGTGCACAAGGTGTTCCAGTCATGTGTCAGACCACTGCATGGCCCGG
The DNA here is from genome assembly GCF_040894005.1 of Engystomops pustulosus. NCBI lineage: Eukaryota > Metazoa > Chordata > Amphibia > Anura > Leptodactylidae > Engystomops > Engystomops pustulosus. Next base: position 22,802,884 of record NC_092413.1, on the reverse strand, counting down.
TACTGCCTATCCTGGCCCAACCGGCCAAGAAGGTGGAGTGGTTGCAATTCCTGGCATTGTAAGACAACATTTTTTCTTCTTGAAGGTAAAAAGTATGCAAATTAGGTCTTTTCCAGACCAACCAAGACAACAGTTTTGGAACTCCTGGCCCTCACCAGAGCAGGCAAGTGGTTGGCTAGATGAAAACACTTGGAGACTGTTATAGACTAAGGGAACAATGTGATAGATCAGCCCCTCACATTCGAGAGGGTGTTGTATCTTGCCACCACTGATGGATGGATATTGTATTCCCATGTCCCGGAGAACAGACTTCCATATAAAGTGAAGTTGTCATCCTGTGGCACATTCTCCTTAAACACTACCATGTGCAGGTAGACCATCATGGGGCAATGAGAGCAAAGGGAATTCATGTGGCACACAAAATTAGCACATGCCTGACAGATTTTAGCTTTTTCAGCTACTTCCCATCATGAAAAAGCTGAGCCTTTCCAAACATAAACTATGATGACATGAAAAAAGCGGGGAAATAATTCCCATCCAAAGAAATGTAATATCGTGTGCATGACATTGCGCGTTACACTGCCTGATCATGGATCATCAAGAACGTAGAAGAATGTAGCATGCTGGGTAGATCTGTTCTGTAACATATCATTTGGGATTGATTACCTGAAGGAATAACACTTGTTTCCTGAGTCCGTGTTGTAGTGGCCACATTTCACATCTCGTGAATGGGATCCCTTCCCCATGATGATGGTTATGGATGGTGCTAGGAGTCTCTGCGTATCCACCGGACCATCACAATGTTCTGTAATGATGTTTTCAGTATGGTGCTATAGTCCCACAGGGATGCAGTGACTCCTCGCAACCTGCATAATCAAATAGTTAGGGGTACCGTCTCCAAAATATTGTACTACCCAAAAAATATGGCCACCACAGGGCCTGTGCTTCATGGGCCAGAAATGGTTATGTGATATCTACATGACCATCATGTCTCACTGCAACATGTCTGGGCCTCTTCACAAAATATAGAGCAGTTCTTATTCCTTCAGGTATTGAAGCAAGACCTCTCGGCCCTCTATGGAGATGCAAGGGGTGAGGACAGCTCACCCTTAGGTCTCCAATGGGCCAAACCCCCCCTGAGAATTTGCCCTTTATGTGCACCTAGCCTTACCCTATATGAGCACTAAAAAGCGCTCAATGTGGAAAACAAAACCCTACAATAGTTGTTGCTATTTATTTTTTGCTTCTCTGGCCATGGGGTTTAGATGCCGAAAAATAGTAGAAATGTCAAGACAGAAAAGAAGAGTTTGCCTTGCACTTTCCACAGTCTCTGTCCCTACCAACTTACTGACCCAGTGCTAAACCGCAGGAAACAACTGGGTGGCGGTCCCTACTCTGTGTACATGAAACAGAACAGCAAGGCAGACAAACAAGAGAGCAAACACAGAGAGGTCACGCAAATCAGATCAAAAGCCAAGGTACAAACAAAGGTCAGAATCAAAGTAAAAGCACAGTAAGGTTACGTAAGGTTATGTGATGATAAAATAAAGATTTTTAAAATATGAAGTATGGGACTAACAGGGTATGCAAAATGACCAAATTTTGATTGGGATTTGGTTGTCACTCAGCGCACACTGGACAAAAAAAGGTTCTGTTCCAGTAGCTTCATATATAAATATGGATGTTCTCAGCCCACTCACACCAATATTCCCCAACCCTTCTTGGGTTGGGAGATTCCTGAAGACCCACGGATGTACGACATACAACAGGGATCCCCTCTACCTTCTCATGGGTACTTTCACCCCGCCAAGGTCGCACCAACAGTTCATGGCTTCAGTACTCCCAATTACAGTCCTTCATAGTGAGGAGAGGCCACAATGCGGCCTTTGCAGATTCCCTTACGGCTTTTGAGGGGCTGTTTCGTCTTGATTCGGCCCCTTCACATGCCATTTCCCAAATCTATGCTATTTGTGATTCTAAAAACTCAGACCTCTTGTTCGCGGTGAGTTGGGAAAGCGAGCTGGGCGCCCCCTTGGACGTAAGATGGAGCTGGAATGTGCTCAAGCCCTTCTGGAACAAGGTATTTGATACATATCAACAAATCTCAGGTAAACAGGTTACTGCCTCCCTGAATGGGGCACTCCTCTCATGCCAAATAGGAGCTCAAATGAAGGACATCCTGCAATTCTGCTTGATCGGTGATACCGTGCCACTGGCACTCCAATACATGCCCCTCCATGGCTGAATGGGCTAAAGAAATGTCTCACCTCTTCCACAAGGAGGAACGGGTAACAATGACACCAGGGGCTCATGAGAGGTTTTTACATGTGTGGACCCTGTGGATAAGATTTTGAGACTCTCAGGACTTTAGAAACCTCTTTGGAGGCTAGCCTTTGCGAGGCTTCCATGCCCATGCCATTAGAAGCTTGGGCCGACCAACTTAGTAGTTGGAGATCTATGAACCACTTACTATCCTCCTGACCTCTTTAGACCTCATTATACAAAAAAAAAACCCTTCCTCACCCCCTATGTTCTCCCTTACATGTGTCTGTCTAATGTATTTGGGTTTCATGTTGTATTGTCTGGGCAGAGCTTACTACAGGCTACTTAGGACAGCTTACTAAAGGCTTATAAAAACTAAGGGATACCCCACCACATCTTGTTTAAGAGGCTTGACCTACCTTGCACAGATATAGCGGGCCTGTGCGCCCCACCTCGCTCATTCTGAGCCCTTGTTGATTATACACAAGCGGCCTAAACATTGTGTAATGACCCTTATATCATATGTTATACGCTATGTGCCTTGTTTGTATAAACTACAATTGATGTTTTGTATTTTGTAGTTTTGTAATTTGCAATAAACTTGATTCAACATAATTATGGATGTTAAAAGGCCTGAGAAAAGTTGTTGCGTTGGGATAAATATATCTTACTACACAACTACTGCACAGGTAAGTCCCCCTCAAGCCCAGCTGCTAATGATATGTGGTTGCAGTAAATTTTAAGGATATTGCACATGACTTGATGCTGAACTTTTTATCCTGGTATGAAGAGCACAACATGGAAACAGTTGGATAGATCATGAGATATTTGGATTAACAGATAGACATATATATGATATGATAGCTGGTGTGCCTGAAACCTGGTGTCTTAGCTTCGAAATAGGCGCAGTTCCTGGCATATGGCCACAAATTGCACCTTTTTCTACCCGGACACCACCAAAACGCAAATCGGTTTGGAGGTGTGTGATGGCTGGTGCGGCCGGCGGCTCGGGGGCCTAGTGCTGGGCGTCCCTGTCTTGCGCCTGTGCACTGCCTATAGCCTGAACCCACAATCAGAGCAGCTGCGTACTCGGATTTATCAGGGGGTCCCAGCCTTATAATAGATCCAGTGGCCACCTGGGGACGGGGACATTTTTGCTTGTGCTCATGTAGGGCCCGTATAGGTTGTGCAGAAAATTGAAATTTTTTTGTATAAGTTGCAAAACACACAAAAACTAAAACAGGGCTGTTAGTTTGTTATATTTGACAATGACATTTAAAGTGATTTTTAAAGGATGCTCTTGTAATGTACCATGATTCTTTGTATATGGTTGTATAGTATTGTATATGTGGTTTATAATATAAATATGAATTATTAATAAAATAAAAAATAGATAATTCTTGTCAATGTTTTTTGTACACAACAATATAATGTATAAACCCCGTAATACTCCGTGTCGGAGCCTGTATCCCGTGCTGCGGTCTTTCCAGCAGGGTCGGTTTAGCTGCCTCCAGATGTGTCTGTTATAATCCGATGTTTAGCGTTTTTGTGGTTAACATTTTTCTTTCCATCACATTTGTAGCGTCACCGCTACATGCACTGACCCAGGACTGACTACCAGGAGGCGCTTGATGCCAACAGACATGGGCTCAAAATGGTGCACCGATCTTTTATTATGAACATATTTTTTTTTCTTTCATATGTTGGAATATTCCTGCATTTAAGTACCAGATTTAAGGAGTTCCTTGCCTTGTGGTTATAGTGTTACCATCTCACAAGGCATCTTCTGTAGGGAATTCCTTTAATGGCAGTTAGGCCCCATGGACATGAACATGAAGGGGACCAATGTCCGGGCACACAGTTTTCGGTCGGATATAAGTCGCCATTGATGCCTATGGAGCCCGGTTATGGTTCGGTGAGCAAACGTTGTCTTACCGCTCCGTGACCGTGCACGGAAAAATATAGGACATGTCCGGTGTTTCACTGTGCTGTGGCTCCGGCCTCTCGCTTCTCTATGGAGAGGGGAAGGGTGAACAGGACTCACCCCTCCTCTCTCCCGCGCGGCTCTAAGCTCGCCCAGGCTATGGCCCTGTCGAACATACGCTAGTGTGCAAGGAGACTTAGATTGTAAGCTCTTCTATCTGGGAAATTCACTCTATGTCTCAGATTATATACTCTCTGTGTCCCCACAAGTCACCCCGAAACCTATTATCAGGTGTAATTTTGGGGGATTGCCAGTTCAATGGGGGGGGGGGGGGATTAATCACAGTTTAGTCGCAATTTCTGGTGCAGAGTCGTGAATTGTGACTACTCGAGCCTCTGAGCCAGTTGATTGGGTAGAGGACATTGCGGGGCCACGCAGTAGGCCGGCACCAGGGGGTTTCTTTCCTGCACCTGTGCACTTCCGGAGGGGTGCAATTCTACACCAGGCCTGACAAGTGCCTTACCAGAGGCTGCCCGTCGGGCTTTATCAGGAGGCCGTAGCTTGTTGATGGATCTGTTCAGTGCCGGGAGGGCACCATCCTATGCACTGGCGCACTTAGACATTAACGCCAGAAAATGATAAAAGTGCCCCAATATGTTATAAAAACTAAAAATAAACAAAAAGTCATTATAGTAATGGGGGAAAAAAATCTATGAATTTTTGTTCACCAACACATCTAAAAAATATAAACTAGAAGAAAATAATTAATAAAAAAAGTTCATAGTGACCCTAATATCTACCCAAAAATTATAGCTTTATCATGTCTTTAACCCATTGAACAAAACTACAAAAAAGAAAGGACTATTTGGGTTGCTGGGTATTGGTTGTTATGTTGCCTTGTATTTTAATTTTAAAAAATGATCAAAAGTTGGATATATCTCAAAATGCAACCAAAAAAAAACTACAGCTCATCCTGCAAAATACTAAGTCCTAAATCAACAAAACATATACAGGCAGTCCCCGGGTTACGTACAAGATAGGTTCTGAAGGGTTGTTCTTAAGTTGAATTTGTATGTAAGTGGGAACTGTATATTTTATCATTGTAAGCTCAGCAAAAAAAAATTTGGTCTCTGTGACAATTGGATTTTAAAAATATTGGATTGTCATAAGAACCAGGATTAATAATAAATCTTAATTACAGACACCTGTGATAACTGTTACAGCTGATCATTGTAGCCTAAGGCTAAAGTACAGTAATTTACCAACATCCAGAGGTCCCTTTGTAACTAGGGGTCGTATGTAAGTTGGGTGTTTTTAAGTAGGGGACCGCCTGTATACAAATGAGTCACTGCAACATTCAAAGACTTAAATGTACTCAGGATAACAAAATTACACATTCTCTAATTCACTGAATACAGTGAATTAGATAAATATAATTCTAACCTGTCTCTATCAGTCCTGGTGTATACTATTTTGGTATTAAAATTAGGCTAATGAGTCAAAAGGGCTCTGGGGGAGAGTTGTATCTTCACAGGCTCTTGGGAGCTGAGGGAGCAGTGGGGAGGGTAAGACAGTGTAACAGCCTGTGAAGCTGCAACACGGAGAGGCTCTGGTAATGTCCCCCAGAACCCATCTGACTCATTAGCATAAATGTAAAAGTTGATGTTAGAAGGAAGGAGGACATGGATAACAAATATAGGAAGATTACCACAGTCACGGTACCCAGGGGAGGGGTGAGAATACATCTTAAAGGCACAGACCACCAACCCTATTAAAGTGCAATAGTACCCAAATTTGTAACCCTTTTGCCTCTAATAACGTCGGCCCCCAGTCTAGGGATAACTTCTTTAAACAGTCAGGTGTACCCCACAAGCTGCCTCCAATCAGGAGGCTCAGAGAGGACATTATAGAGCAAACAGAGAAAGCCGCCAGTGTGGTTATATACTCTCTATGCTCTCTGATGATGCAAACAAATCAGTGCGACTATTCCCCATTCGTTTCAGAGAAGTGGTAAGAAAAGAAGGTCTAGAAAATATTTGTGTTCGAGGACTTAATGCAGTTTTTGGGTGTGTGCCAGGAGGTTGGCTTGTGTAAGCTATTGTCTGGGTCACAGCCATTCACACATCTCTCCTTTCTTCGGGCGCATTGTGTAACGCTGCAGTTTTACTGTCAATCATACTGAGGTGCGATAATCCTCTTACAATACAATATTGGGGGGGGGGGGAGGGTGCTGTTGGGAAGAGCAATTGGTGACCTCTAAGGGGTGCGGCATAACACCATTAAAATGTTGGTTTACGGTAATTCTCTAATTGGGGATTATCATCCGTGTTCCTACCTGTAGCCACAGGGCGAAGCATTGCTAATGGACAAGGGGGAGGGGAGTTTTATTTAGAACTATGTCCAATGTAACAGTAGAGGAAAACAAACCTGGGGAACATGTGTCCCAGCAGGTGCTAAAAGGAATCTGTCACATAAAACATGTTGGGGCACATTTACTAAAGCCCCAGCGCCAGTTTTCTGTCGGACTTTGCACGGTCTTTCTAGTGCAAACTGCTTGCACTTTCGCGGCTGCACTATTCTTCATGCGAAACAAAATTCTGTACTGACGGGGGCGGTTCGGTCTGTCAGACTTTGCATATTAAATCTGGCGCACGGTCCAACTGTGCACCAGATTTAACATGCAAAGGCAGACAGAAGTGTATCGCACACCCCATGTTAAAGGTGCACCAAAAAAAGCACCAACAGTACAAGAAGCACCAGATTCATGAAGAACCTGCAGCGGGAATCCTGACTCTGGCGCCCCCTGCACACTACACAGGACACTGCACATAGTACACACTGCACTGTTCTTAGTAATGTGGCCCAGTGTCTGATTTCTAGGTAGCATACTATAGAGCAGGAGGAGCTGAGCGCATTGTACATAGTATCCTATCTGCAAGCAGCATGTTATAGAGCAGGAGATGCTAGTGGGAGACTATGGGGGTCATTTACTAAGGGCCCGATTCGCGTTTTCCCGACGTGTTACCCGAATATTTCCGCTTTGTGCCGATTTCCCCTGAATTTCCCCGGGATTTTGGCGCACACGATCGGATTGTGCCGCATCGGTGCTGGCATGCAAGCAACGGAAATCGGGAGGCGTGGCCGAACGAAAACCCGACGGATTCGGAAAAACCGATGCATTTAAAAAAAAAAAAAGTGTTGCAGAGCTTGCACTTACCTTCACTAGGAATAGGCCGGTGAACTTGAGTGTATTCCGATGCTCTTCAGCGCAGCAGCGCCACCTGGTGGACGTCGGAGGAACTGCCTTAATGAATCCCAGCCGGACCCGAATCCAGCGCAGAGAACGCACCACTGGGTCGCGAATGGACCGGGTAAGTAAATCTGCCCCATAGTGTCCTATCTGCAGGCAACATGTTATAGAGCAGGAGGAGCTGAGCGCATTGTACATAGTGTCCTATCTGCAGGCAGCATGTTGTAGAGTGTGAGGTGCTGAGCAGATCTTATATAGTGTCCTATCTGCAGGCAGCATGTTATTGAGCAGGAGGACCTGAGCAGATTGTACATAGTGTCCTATCTGCAGGCAGCATATTATAGAGCAGGAGGAGCTAAGCAGATTGTACATAGTGTCCTATCTGCATGCAGCATGTTATAGAGCAGGAGGAGCTGAGCGGATTATACATAGTGGGGCACATTTACTTACCCGGTCCATTCGCAATCCAGCAGCGCGTTCTCCGTCGAGGATTCGGGTCTTCCGGCGATTCACTATGGTAGTGCGCCCTATGTCCACCAGGTGTCGCTGCTGCGCTGAAGTCCAACGGAGTCTGCTGGAGTTCACCATCCATTGCTGGGTGCAGGTAAGCGCATGTCAAGCGACACATTTTTTTTTTTTAATACGGCGGTTTTTCCGAATCCGTACGGTTTTCCGATGGCCACACCCCCCAATTTCCGTCGCGTGCATGCCGGGCCGATGCGCCACAATCCGATCGCGTGCGCCAAAAACCCGGGGCAATTCGGAGCAAAACGGTAATTTTCGGGAAACGCGACGACAAATAGCGATTCGGGCCCTTAGTAAATGACCCCCAGGCAGCATATTATAAGACAAGACATTAGGCCATGCATGTCATGGTTAGGTCAAGTAGCAGTTATAGAGCAGGAGGAGCTGAACAGATTGTATATAATGTCCTATCTGCAGGCATCATGTTATAGAGCAGGAGGAGCTGGGCAGATTGTACATAGTGTCCTATCTGCAGGCAGCATGTTATAGAACAGGAGGAGCTGGGCAGATTGTACATAGTGTCCTATCTGCAGGCAGCATGTTGTAGAGTGTGAGGTGCTGAGCAGATTGTATATAGTGTCCTATCTGCAGGCAGCATGTTATAGAGCAGGAGGAGCTGAGCGGATTGTACATAGTGTCCTATCTGCAGGCAGATGGATGGTCATGTGATCTCTATCTGTTCATGAGCAATCGCCAGTTACAGATCACATGACCCTCCATCTGCGGCCATTTTATGGTCAGGAATGTCCGGCTGATGAAGTAAAAGACAGGAGGCTTCACTTTACATATCAAGAAAGCGGAGCAGAACTATTACTAGATGTATATTGGTAAATTACCTCATATCTTTCACCCCACATTTATACACACATTACAAAAAACATGAGGTAAAGTGGCCGATCCCTTTTAACTATTATCAACCTATCCATATGGTAGATTATTGATATGTGATAGATGGGTTTGCAACACCCAGCAACTCCACAAATTAGCTTTCAGTCAGTCCAAAAGTGGAAAGCTTCATCCATAGTATAGTGTCCATCAAGGCTAAATATAGATGCAGCTCCCATTCACTTTTATAGGAACTATTATGGGGGAGATTTAGCAGAAGTGTCTGAGGTAAAATTGTTCTTGTTTCCCATGGAAACCAATCAGAGCTCAGCTTTCATTTTATAAACTGATGTGGGAAAATGAAAGCTGAGCTCTGATTGGTTTCTATGGTCAACTAGAACAGTTCTGCTCCCAGACACTTATGAGAAATACCCCAAATATGTCTCATGCGATCAGGATGGCTACTACATATTGGGGCTCATTTACTAAGGATCAGCGGAGCGCATTTTGGTCGGGTTTCCTGCCGATTTCCGTTTTGCGCCGAATTGTCCCGGGATTTTGGGGCACGGGATCGGATTTTTCAACCTAACAAGTGCAGTGTTAAATGTATGGAGAACCTATAGATTACAGATCGTTTTCCCATATATCCTTAGTTCTTACATTAAGCAATAATATGGAATTTACTTGACCTAATTGCACATCTGACTGCGAATTTTGCTGAAAACGACATTTTGTTCTGAATTTTGCTCTCAAGTTGAAGCCTCAAGTGAAACATTATGGCCGCTGTCCCTACAATAACAAGTTATATCAGATTTTGTATACAGTTTCCCCTCCTGTCAAAAAAATCTTTGCAAAAATCTGTGCCCAGTGTGGATTTCTATGACTAATGACCTGTGTCAATTTGATCCTTTTGGGTAACAATTTTTTTTTTTCGAGCGTTCAGTTGCTGCCAAGAACTCAATACATGACATCAATACCCTCATGAGTGCAAAAAAATGCGAAAAAAAACGAGGCTATTTGTCAATGTTTTCCAGCTGTAAGCGAGAGACGCAAACGTTCCGGCTGATTTACACGGACACAATCACGTAGATAAAATGCCGGTTTATCAATGTAGCGAAATATTATTGCTTCTGATAGCAGTTCATTAACCTCTGAACCATTTGTTAATTGTGTCGCAAGGTCTGGGGTTTTTTTGGCACATAAATTGTGTGGTTTATTAGACTGTGATTTTAGATTGCGGGGCAAGGTCTTAATCATTCGGCATAAGGTATCTGAATAGACTCTACAGCGGTAGCAGCCGTAGCAGCTGCTATGGGGCCCGCAGTGTCAGGGGGCCCTGGTATCTTGGATATTGGGTTAGTCCCTATCTCGTGGATAGGGGCTAACTTGTTTTCACTGGACAATCCCTTTAACTCTACACAGTGTAGGACTGGGTTGTCTTAGGCCCACCAGAGAAAATTAATCTGGGGCCTACTCTTCATTATCTGCCAGGAAATAGATTCTAGCTGCTTCCAAATTGGGTTTCTTTTTGTTGCACCTCTGGGGTTCAGAATTCAGTAGCAGTGTCGGATTCTGTTTCCTTAGGTCCACCAGAGAAAATCAACCTGGGGCCTACTCTTCATTATCCCCCAGAAAATATACTCTAGCAGCCTTCAAATTGTGTTGTTTTCTGATGGACCACTGGTTCAGTATTGGGTTGAGCCAGGGCCCACTGCAGGATCCTCTGGTACTCTGGTGGGCCAGTCCGACACTGACTCTAAGGTTATTAGCAAAATACCTTTTTAATCCCTAGAAAATTCCATTCTTTATTTACAAGAGGCCTGCAGTCCAGGGTAGCCCCAGAGCAGCCTCAGGACTATGCAGGATTGGAGAAGGAAAGTCAAAAGAAGGAGGCGGGGTTCAATATAAGCCAGGAGAAAGTCTGACTCTTTTCTTCAGGAGTTGACTCATTTGCATATCATAAATATGGCTGTAATTAAGGTACAGTGCCTCAGTGGCAGATCATTTTAGGTGATATGGGGAGGACCTTTAACCCCTTCCCCCCGCAGACCTTTTTTGTTTTTGTGTTTTCATTTTTCACTCGCCACCTTCAAAAATCTATAACTTTTTTATTTTTCAACGTACAGAGCTGTGTGATGGCTTGTTTTCTGCGCCAAAACTTGTGCGAATTTCATAAAATGAACAAAAAAGGGAGTCATTTATCTTATTTCACCCTTCTCTGTGCACTTTTTGCGCCCATTGTGAGTCTGTTTTTTGCACCCCATTTGTCTTTGTCGTTTTGTCTCTGTCAAATGTAGGGTTTTTTTGCGCCTTATTAGGCACATCATAACATTGCCTTACCTAAGCATGGTCAGGACTGATGTGTTATTGTGCAATTATTTGCGCCCATATAGGCGCAATAGTATAATAAATCGGGCCCAAACATCTGGAAAGAGGCGCAATGTAATGACAAATAGGGCGCGACAACACTCGGCAAATTAAGGTGTAACAATTTTAAAAAACCGCAAAATTGATGCAAAACGGCTATTATGTAGCAAAAAGGCGCAAAAACAGCAATGGAAAGAAAAGATAAATGACCCCCAAAATATTGCAAATAAATGACATGAATTATCTAAAGGAAATCAGCCCATAGATAAATGAAATGTGAGATAGATACATAGATAGGAGATATAAATTGCTGAATAGCTAAATAAAAAAACTATTTGAAAGTGAAATATAAAGTTCCACCCCCCACTAAAAAAAAAAATTATTTTCCCTTTGCAACAGAAATAAAAAAAAATCAACTAAAATAAAAAAAGTAGAACAGCTGAAGTTATTTTAATAGTATGAAAAATAAATTTAATCCCAATTGAAAAATGTCATGTACATGTATGATAGTAAAGATCATGAAAAGTATGATGGAAAAGAGTAACAATTGTACAAATGTTGTAACTTTTACATTTTTGAAACACTCAAATGTTGAAAAGTCAAAGAAATTAATGTGTAGACAAAGAGATGCAATAAAATTTTCAAGTATCTGATATAGTTCCCTTGTATATAACACAACTGCTGTACTCCAAATAAGGCTCAGCTCACACTTCCCTAATGAAATGTCCATAAGCCTCCCCTCACTAATGAAATGTCCAGCAGCCTCCCCTCATTAATGAATTGCTCAGCATCCTCTCATCATTAATGAAATGTCCAGCAGCCTGCTATCAATAATGAAAAGTTCAGCAGCCTCCACTCACTGATTAAATTCCAAGAAGCCTCCCCTCCCTAATGAAATGTCCAGCAGCCTCCCCTCACTAATGAAATGTCCAGCAGCCTCCACTCACTAATGAAATGTCCAGCAGCCTCCACTCACTAATAAAAATGTCCAGCAGCTTCCTCTTACTAACAGAATGCCCAGCAGCCTCCTCTCACTAACAAAATGCACAGCAGCCTCCTCTCACTAATAAAATGTCCAGCAGCCTCCCCTTACTAATGAAATGTCCAGCAGCCTGCTCTCACTAATGAAATGTCCAGCAGCCTCCACTCACTAATAAAAATGTCCAGCAGCCTCCTCTTACTAACAGAATGCCCAGCAGCCTCATCTCACTAACAAAATGCACAGCAGCCTCCTCTCACTAATAAAATGTCCAGCAGCCTCCCCTTACTAATGAAATGTCCAGCAGCCTGCTCTCACTAATGAAATGTCCAGCAGCCTCCTCTCACTAATCAAATGTCCAGCAGCGGGTCCTCCCCATCCATGGGATCAGAAGTGGTCACATGTTTCGTTACACACCTGCATATAACAAGAGGGGGCAGGCCAGAGGTTGTGGAAGACAGATAGTTAGGTCAAGCAGGGATTATCAACAGGGTTCACAGCAAAGAAGTTCGGATAGTAAAAGAAACAGCAAATCTTCACTGGGAAGAACCACAATGCTCAGGCACCTCTCATAGGGAAAGGTGCATTTTATAACAAGATGTGTTCACTGATTGTTTAGGGATGAATTAGGACCCAGCGCAATGTGCTCTGGACTTGATGCGCACATAGGCTGCCTGGCAAAGAATACCAAGAGGATGTTACCAGAATACAGAGGAGCACATTAGCCATGCGCCAGTGCCACCACACAGGGCCACTCAGGGAGGTGGCCGGTGGGCGGGCAAGGAGAGAGGGGGGTGGGACAGGTTTAGGAGTGGACACAAAGGGAGGGGCCGGGGGCATGATCCGGCAGGTATACACACTGCAGGGACACATGGACCGCGCATCCCCTCGCCCCTTAACCTCATGGGCCCCGTAGCAGCCGCTACATCTGCTACGGCGGTAGTTACGCCACTGCCACCACAGCAGGATAGCACCTACGCACTAATGTAACTAGGTGATGGGCATGGTCTGCCACGCTTTTAACAGCTACTTATAATATTTTGCACCAGAGATGTCACAACATTACATCAACTTAGTATCAGGGTCTACACTATATCTTCTACAGTTGACTAAGCTTTTAGCCTTTTTATCAAGTGGCTAACAATCCATAAAAGTTTGAGGACCTCTGATATAAATGAGGTCCCGCTCGTTGTATTCTTGGTGTTGTGATGCCGGGCTCGGTCACAATGGGCTTTCCTCATGTGTGAAGAACATTACGAGATGATGTAACCATATTCCAAAATCCTATTCTTCCAAGACAATATCTGTTCTTTCCATTCACTCCTTTTTCCCAGTTTCCATTGGAATCTTGTTCATGTGGTCTTTGTTATATCCATGTTTCATGTCATCTACTATTTCAGCCCTTCGCATTGGCTCCATATGGAAAGCAGATAGTTTATTATAAAAGTCTATTGATGTTCTTTATAAAATTCTCCAGTAAAAATTGTCTTCTCCTCGCGATCGCATTCTAAGTGGTATCGGTCATGGTGCCAGCGCTGGTGCCAGCTACTGTTGTTTTATAGGGATCATTATAGGCTTCTATGAATGCAAACCAATGGCGGCTCCAAGCCAAAAAATAGTTATCCCACTGGCAGATGTCTAATGACAAATGTAGATGTCAGCTACATTAAGCCAAATATTGAGGCATAAAGTCCAATAAAATCTACATCAAGTCTGGTCACATTTCCATAACATTTACAACCGGTCTGAAAATTCGAAACACAATTTTCTAAAATTAGAAATTTGTACACATAAAAATAATATCATTTTTTTTCCCCTCAGCTTCAATACATTCCACTATGCTGTACACAGATGGAGACCACTCAATCCTCGTCTGTCTTTATGTGTGGAAGTCTATGGTTACAAAGACACAATTAGTGGCGGCTAAGACCCTTTAGAGTGTGCCGTGTCCTGGTTTCAGGGTGGAGGAGATGATTCAAATTAAGTATTCCAATGTATGAGCATATATTGGGGTATGTTGTAGCCAGGATCGGACTGGGGGACCTAGGCCCCACCAATGAAATTGATTTTGAGGGCCCACTTACTACTACATAGAAATATTCAGGGATAAGGGAATTTCTTAGCACTAGCAGGGGCAGTGTATACAAAGGATAAACTAAGCCCTTTCTCCCTCCCTCTCCGCTAGTGCTCGGCTCTTGGTTTGAGTACAGGAACTCTAGTGGTGACGTTATCTCAGGGCATTGACGTTAGGAATGGTATAACAGTTACCCCTGGTTTTCTGAGCTTTCTGTTGGTGGCTGGGCTGTGGTTAGGGATGTAAGTGTAAGCACTCCACACCGACCTACCAGAAAATGCTAGATAATACAAAATAGATAAAGCTAGATAATAGAAAATGCTGATAACAAGAACTGATGACAATAACCCTACACTTTTGCATTCCCAAACCACTGTGACCCTATAGATGTTAAAGTACATACTCTGAGAGCTGTCTCACACTAGGAGGTTAGTCAGTGTCTACAATACTGATCTGATGCAGGAAGAAGTAGGATCCAGTACCTCACAGGTGACATGTCTTATCGGGCCCAGAATCGTTGTACAATCTGGTTGCAGAATTTTTTGGCAGATGTGTCGATCTCCGGGCAGCACAACTCCCTCACTGCGCCCCTAAAAATACCACAGTAACTTACAGTATAATGTAATAATGGGGCACATTTACTAAGGTTCCGCACACCGAATTTCCGTCAGGTTTCCCAACTATTTCCGATTTGCGGCGCATTTAACAGGGGTTTTTGGCGCACGTGATCGGAGTTTGTTTGCAACACAAATCGGGGGGCGTGGCCGACGGACAACCCGACCGATTTGGACTGAGCGTTAGATTTAAAATTCAAATTGTGTCGCAAGACATGCACTTACATACACCAGGAAGAAGAAGGTGAACTCCGGCGGACCTCAGCGGGGAAGCGACACATGCAGGATATCGGGCGCATGATCTTAGTGAATCGCGCCAGACTTCATCCTCGTCGGACAACCCACCTGGGGGATCGCGACAGGACCGGGTAAGTAAATGTGCCCCAATGTCCCACACTGTGCTCATAAAGTATCTACATAACAAAAGCCTCTTTGCCTCAAAAATTACATTGTTACCCCCAAATATATTACTATACTACAGTCCCTGAATAAATAATACTGTATCCCTACAGTATTGTCGGACAATGCACTTTCGGTGAACTCCAGCGACCAGGTAAGTAAATGTGCCCCAATATGTACTAATACAAATTTATACCGTGTTCTAATTATTATTTTACATATAATCACTTCACTTTCCACCTTCAAAAATCCATAACTTTTTCATTTTTCCGTGTACAGAGCGGTGTGAGGGCTTATTTTGTGCGTAAAAATTTTACTTTCTCGTGATGTTATTTATTATTCCATGCCGTGTACTGGGAAGCAGGAAAAAAATTTCACATGTGGAAAAATGAAAAAAAAAAACGCATGTGCATCACGTTCTTGTGGGCTCAGTTTTTACGACTTTCATTCTGCGCTCCAAATAACACGTTTACTTTATTCTTTGGTTCGGTACGATCGCGGTGATACCAAATTTATACAGGTTTTATAGCATTTTAATACATTTTCAAAAATTAAACGAATGTGTACGAAAAAGAAAAAATTAATTTTGCCATCTTCTGACGCTAATAACTTTTTCATACTTCGGAGCTGGGGAGGTGTCATTTTTTGCAAAATGAGCCAATGTTTTCATTGCTACCATTTTGAGGACTGTGCGATATTTTGATCACTTTTCATTACATTTTTTATGTAATTTGAAAAGGTGTAAAAGTCGCATTTCGGACATTTGGGCGGCATTTCCCGTTTTGGAGGTCACCGCCAGTTATAACCGTTTTTATATTTTGATAGATCGGGCATTTTGGGACGGGTACACAACACATGCGCAGGAATCCAGGGTACACAACACATGCGCAAGAATCCAGGGTACACAAAACATGTGAAGAAATCCAGAGTACACAACACATGTGCAGGAATCCAGGGTACACAACACATGCGCAGGAATCCAGGGTACACAACACATGCGCAAGAATCCAGGGTACACAAAACATGTGAAGAAATCCAGAGTACACAACACATGCGCAGGAATCCAGGGTACACAACACATGCGCAGGAATCCAGGGTACACTACACATGCGCAGGAATCCAGGGTACACAACACATGTGCAAGAATCCAGGGTACACAAAACATGTGAAGAAATCCAGAGTACACAACACATGTGCAGAAATCCAGAGTACACAACACATGTGCAGAAATCCAGAGTACACAACACATGCGCAGGAATCCAGGGTACACAACACATGCGCAGGAATCCAGGGTACACAACACATGTGCAGGAATCCAGGGTACACAACACATGCACAGAAATCCAGGGTACACAACACATGCGCAGGAATTCAGAGTACACAACACATGCGCAGGAATCCAGGGTACACAACACATGCGCAGGAATCCAGAGTACATAACACATGCGCAGGAATCCAGGGTACACAACACATGCGCAGGAATCCAGGGTACACAACACATGATTAGGGATCCAGGGTATACAACACATGCGCAGGAATTCAGAATACACAACACATGTGCAGGAATCCAGGGTATACAACATATGCGCAGGAATCCAGGGTACACAACATATGCGCAGGAATCCAGGGTACACAACACATACGCAGGAATCCAGGGTACACAACACATGAGCAGGAATCCAGGGTATACAACACATGCGCAGGAATTCAGAGTACACAACACATGCGCAGGAATCCAGGGTACACAACACATGCGCAGGAATCCAGAGTACATAACACATGCGCAGGAATCCAGGGTACACAACACATGCGCAGGAATCCAGGGTACACAATACATGATTAGGGATCCAGGGTATACAACACATGCGCAGGAATTCAGAATACACAACACATGCGCAGGAATCCAGGGTACACAACACATGAGCAGGAATCCAGGGTACACAACACATGCGCACGAATCCAGGGTACACAACACATGCGCAGGAATCCAGGGTATACAACACATGCACCGGAATCCAGGGTACACAACATATGCGCAGGAATCCAGGGTACACAACACATACGCAGGAATCCAGGGTACACAACACATGCACAGAAATCCAGGGTACACAACACATGCGCAGGAATTCAGAGTACACAACACATGCGCAGGAATCCAGAGTACATAACACATGCGCAGGAATCCAGGGTACACAACACATGATTAGGGATCCAGGGTATACAACACATGCGCAGGAATTCAGAATACACAACACATGCGCAGGAATCCAGGGTACACAACACATGCACCGGAATCCAGGGTACACAACACATGCGCAGGAATCCAGGGTACACAACACATGCGCAGGAATCCAGGGTACACAACACATGCGCAGGAATCCAGGGTACACAACACATGCACAGAAATCCAGGGTACACAACACATGCGCAGGAATTCAGAGTACACAACACATGCACAGGAATCCAGGGTACACAACACATGCGCAGGAATCCAGAGTACACAACACATGCGCAGGAATCCAGGGTACACAACACATGATTAGGGATCCAGGGTACACAACACATGCGCAGGAATTCAGAATACACAACACATGCACAGGAATCCAGGGTACACAACACATGCACAGGAATCCAGAGTACATAACACATGCGCAGGAATCCAGGGTACACAACACATGATTAGGGATCCAGGGTATACAACACATGCGCAGGAATTCAGAATACACAACACATGCACAGGAATCCAGGGTACACAACACATGCACCGGAATCCAGGGTACACAACACATGATTAGGGATCCAGGGTACACAACACATGATTAGGGATCCAGGGTACACAACACATGATTAGGGACCAGGGTACACAACACATGCGCAGGAATCCAGGGTACACAACACATGCGCAGGAATCCAGGGTACACAACACATGCGCAGGAATCCAGGGTACACAACACATGCGCAGGAATCCAGGGTACACAACACATGCGCAGGAATCCAGGGTACACAACACATGCACAAAACACATGAAAAAGCAGAACACTTAGAAAGAAGAGAAGTCAATCACAATGGAGGGGGGCACTGATCCTTGAACTTGAATATAAGAAAATGGGATCACATGCTGCACACAGCGCTGTGTATTGCCCCCAAACATCTTATATGCTGTCACTTCTATGCATTTTCCAAACTAGGTCCCCATGTGAATTTCAGTACTGGGCCCAATGGAATTACAACACGGAGCCCTGCATGACCTATAAGCACTGAGCCCCCTGATGAGTTTTATACACTGGGCCTCTTCATTAATTGTACACACTGAGCCCCTACATACTGGACACCCTCATTATTTATTCACATTGCCTCCTCCCCAAATGTTACATAATGGCCCCCCTCATTATACTATATAATTTAATAATCCTGGAACCTAACTTGTTAAAAACTTTATTTTAGTAATATGTAAATTAACTGCAGAGGCTACTGGGGCGTGTACTAGCCTTAGCGCCCAGTATCTGTCCAGGGTAGTACACACCCCAGTAGCCTCTGCTGTCATAGCAATGGATTGACCGTTCCCGGTGACGTCACGGGGAGCGTAGATCTTCGGCAAGATGGCTGGTGCATGGGCCGCCGACAACTTTGCCGGCAGCGATCGCGGGGATAACAATCTTCCAAAAAGAGGCTTTAAAAGCTATGCAAATAAGCGTAAGGGTTTCAGGCTCCATAGGTGTTTATGGAGCCTGGAGCCTCTCAGATTAATTTGCATAATTTTCTAAGACCTATTTCTGTAAAAACAAAGTTATAAGAAGCTAAAAGAAGAGTGGATCCTGCCAGAGGGGTCACACACCAGCATGACAGTGTTCTTGGTTTACAATCCTTCATCCTGGTGGTATATTTCCTTTAAGCCTTAGGTCCAGAACTTAAAAGTGTTAGACTGAGCTATCTTAGGCCCAAAAAGGTGATAATGCTGAGAATCAAGCTTTCATCTCCGTGGCAGCTGCTGCTCCCCCATCTTCACTCACCTTGCCATGCTCCTGCTCCTGTCCCGGCTTCTCAGCACGCACGTCCCCGTCTCCGGGGGCTCTTACAGATTTAAAGGGCCAGTGCTCTGCTGATTTGAGATGGCTACTTCCCCTAGTTAAATGCTGATGCTTCCCTGCATTCCCTGCATTCCCTGCCGAATCTTTGCGCTACATGCCTCTGAGACAGCTCTTTCCTGTGACCTGCTCGCGTTGTGACCCCAGACCTGTTCCCGATTCCGTTCCTTTGCTGCCAGCCCTGACCTCCTGCTCCGATCCAGACCCTGAATCATTGCCGCATGCCTTGACCATCTGCCTGTCCCTGACCATGAGATTGCCTGCTGATTTTGTACCTCGACCTTGTCTGCGGTGGCGGGCTCTGGTGAAGACAGGGTGCCACTTAGGTTCTGGTCCCAGGTGTTGGCTTGTGTCATAGTCCACAGTGGTCCAGGGGGTTCACTACCCCAGAAGCCTGACATACAGTCACGGTGCCTGGATCTATGAGTAAGTGCCTCTGGTTTATCATGATGGATTTTGATGGTAAATGGGAAGTATAAGAAGCTTCCCAAGTAGGGTAAGAAATGTTAATTCTCACCTGATATAAATCACCTTCAAAGTTCCACTAAATGCGAACTCTGACTTCAGTCAGAAGGCCCGGTCCGGTACACCTCCCCACTGGTAACACCTGCGATCGGTGCTGATCAGAGGTCGATGACCTCACTAGACCTAATACTGATGGGTCCAGTCATCACTAGTCCTGGAATCTCATTCTGTAAAATATAATCAAGAACTTTAGCCCATACAGAACCATAACAGTTCGGGCGATGGCGTTGAACAAGTAAAAGTCTGTAAACGTAAAAGTCTAAAACCCATCTGTTTTGTAGAGAAGAAACCTGAAGACAATGAGCCCAGGTCAGGGAAGACCTCAGGCGTCCTCCACAAGTTCATTCTCAATATGGAACCTTTGTAATTTTATTATATGTTCAATGTGGAGAAATGTGCTCCCGGGCAGAGAGTTGTATTACAAGGCGGCTACGGGAGAGCGGCCACGAGTGCGGACAAGGGAGCGGGATCGCCTTCTCCATAATATAACCCCTATGACTCTACAGCTGTTGTAAATCTATCGTCTTCTGGCTACAACAATCATTTCCACTCCGAAGTTTAACCTTTCCATTACTCGTGGATTCTTTTTTCTCCCAAAATCTAAGGTTCTATGAGTTAAAGGTATAGTCCAAAATGTATCAAAGGAGTCTGACCACGGCCACCACCACGGATCCACGGCAATGAGCCCAGGCTGGTGATGTCACATTCATGTGCTGTGTGACCTGTATGTAGCTGTGATGATGACCTGAGGAGAGAGGATCAATACAAATGTAATAGAACACCCCTTTAAGCTGTTATGCACTCATGTAAGAACCTGCTAACAACCATTCATTAATCCATCATCCGTCTCATACTGGTCATAAGTGGGTTGATGTTTGATCATTGATGGACATTGCTGTGGGGACCACCCAGGCTACTAGCAGGATCAACCAGAGCACAGGATACTCCTTTATGTTTATGTCTATAAAGTATAATAAATTATAATAAACTATAATAAAGTGTATGCCTATATATTAAAGGGAACCTGTCACCACATTTTTCACAAATACAGCTAGTGGCAGGGTCCCATAGAGCCCTAGTAACTAACTGATACCCTTCTTTTAGATAAAAATGTTCCCCTTAAAATCCCATATATTCCTGGTATCCACGGACGTCTGTAGCGAGTCCAGGTGGGGGTGGCTTCCTCAGGCTGTATCCAGCAGCTCCTCCCCATGCGTTCTGCGCATGCAGCAGTAATGTCATGTGACCAAGCCAGGTGACATCATGGCTGGTCCTTTAGCCTTCTAACATCAGCAAACTGTACACCAAACATATATCTCATAACACAGCTAATTATATCACATGAAATCACAGCAGAAGCATAGAGAGGAGTAGATGTCCATGCAGGGTGCTGTAAATTTTTTTGTGTTCAGATATGTGCACGGGGTGCAGTTTGCTAATGTTAAGAGTCTAAAGAAATGTGATGATGTTACCCTGGTCACAAGACATTAGGCCACGCATGTCATGGTTAGGTCAAGCAGCAGTTATAGAGCAGGAGGAGCTGAGTAGATTGTACATAGTGTCCTATCTGCAGGCAGCATGTTATAGAGCAGAAGGAGCTGAGCAGATTGTACATAGTGTCCTATCTGCAGGCAGCATGTTATAGAGCAGGAGGGGCTGCGCAAATTATACATAGTGTCCTATCTGCAGGCAGCATGTTATAGAGCAGGAGGAGCGGAGCAGATTGTACATAGTGTCCTATCTGCAGGTAGCAGGTTATAGAGTAGGAGGAGCTGAGGACATTGTACATAGTGTCCTATCTGCAGGTAGCATGTTATAGAGCAGGGGGAGCTGAGCAGATTGTACATAGTGTCCTATTTGCAGGCAGAATGTTATAGAGCAGGAAGAGCTGAGCAGATTGTACATAGTGTCCTATCTGAGGCAGCCTGTTATAGAGTAGGAGGAGCTGAGGACATTGTACATAGTGTCCTATCTGCAGGCAGCATGTTATAGAGCAGGAAGAGCTGAGCAAATTGTACATAGTGTCCTATCTGCAGGCAGCATGTTATAGAGCAGGAGGAGCTGAGCAGATTATAAATGTAACGTTCGTCTCTGACGGTGTAACAATTGCAGGAAAACTATGCACAGGAGAATTTCCCCCCAGGGGATCAATAAAGTTGTATCGTATCATTTACTCTTTTTGTGCAGTGTAAATGAATGTTATGTGATCATTATATGGTGATATTGGGCTGAGGGCGGATGTTCAGCTGTGCAGTAGGTGACAGTATTTTGTCCTTTTTATCCTGGACTATGCTTGGGAACTCGTTTATAATAAAAAGTGATTACTATTATATCTCACGGCTATAATACAGAAGACAGAAGGGCTCTACGTAGGACCCCACCGTCAATGATCCAGCCCTGGATAACCCATTTTACAGCAGCAGTAAAGCGCTCCCTCACCGGGGAATATTATTTTACATTTTGTGCTGCCACCTAATGTTACCAGGGGGAATTACAAGGAATATTTCTTGGCGGCTGTACAGAACTGCGCGCAGGAATAATGTGGAAATATGTAAACATTTCTGTCTTAGGATAACAAGGAGCGATGTAAAAATGCAGTGTGTATCTAATGGGGGACAAACATAGGCCGGGGCGTTTTTCAGGAGGAGGTTTCGGTGGGTAGAAGAAAATCTGCTTGTTTGCCATTTACAACATATTTTAAGAATAGTTTAATGACAGGGCAATTTAATCCTTGTTCATGGCTACAAAACAGCATTTGTGAGCTCCCGGTCTCATGTGTGGCACCAGACCAGCAGATCCCTGCCAGGAACCAGTGTCTGCTCAGACTTAAGTACAGACTCACAATCGCAGCTGCATGCAAGGTCTGCATTTAATCTCTCAGCTGGAAAGGTTTAATGGATCAGTATCATGTAACAGTTCTGGAAACCCAACCACCGAGAAACTACAGATAAATCCTGCTAGACTCAAGGCCACTTTCCCCACATCTGCTCCAAACAGAAGCAGCGGATGGACAGTCATGTCAGGGGTCAGCGGTCCTTGTATAGGGGCGAGGGACCGGGGGGGGGGGGCACATACTTACTGGTTCTATCGGTGTAAGAGGAAAACAGATATAGAGGGGAATAATATAATATTATATAATATTGTAGGGGGAGGGAAAAACTAATTTATGTTATTGATTTAATATAATACAATAGATAGATAGAAAATAGATAGATGACAGATACATAGAACATAGATAATAGAAAGATAGATAAAGGATAGATAGATAGATAGATAGATAGATAGATAGATATGAGATAGATAGATAGATAGATAGATAGATAGGAGAGAGATAGATAGATAGATAGATAGATAGATAGATAGATAGATAGATATGAGATAGATAGATATATAGATAGATAGATAGATAGATAGATAGATAGATAGATAGATAGATAGAGAAAAACTAAAACAATTCAGCTGCACCAGTTAAGAAAAAATTGGGTGCTCAACCTTCAGATTTGTTAAATCCTATCACATATAAAAGTCCAAAAATGGTGGCACTCCAAGTTCTTGTGAAAAAGGAATTCTTTTATTCAAAAGTGCTACGTTTCAAGAGAACCCGTCATGCAAAATAACCCCCCTAATCTAAATATATTTTCATAAACTGCCATTAGAGAGCATTGCCCCTATCCCTTCATTGTCCCTCTACATGCCTGTAAACCTAAGCAATGAGGTCCTAAAGCTGTATGCAAATGACCTGTGAAATGTCCAATGAGTCATTAGCATATTCAAGCTGTCCACCTTATTCATGAGTGGGAGGCACAGCCACACCCCCAGTGCATGACTTACAGCCTGTGTAACGATGTGAGGCTGTATAATGATGTAATGGCTGCTCCATGTGCTTCCTGGTGCTGGTGGCCACACCTCCTGCAACCTGTGTGTGTATGTGTGTGTGTTTAGGAGAGATACAACAGCTCCAGGCAGCCATGTTATAGCAGAACATGTCAGGTACTTGTGTAGCTGATGTCTGTGTCTCTGTGTATTAGGAGGATGCAGCATGTCAGCAGATGCAGCACAGACACCAGCAATGCTTTACTATACATTATACACAGACATGAGCAGGGGGAGGAGAGGGGAGGGGTAACAGGGGTGACATCACTGCCCCTGACCATGTGACCAGCATCATTTACATAATAAAGAATAGATGATTTCATAATGATTAAAGGGGACCTACCACCACGATTCTACCTATAAAGGTAGAAGGGGTGGTAGGTGGATGAATGGGACGTAAGGATAGCCCTTTTTGGGCTAATCCTTACGTCCCGGCTATCCTTTTGTAAATTTTAATGAGTTTATATGCTAATTTATTTAAGCGGCTACTGGGGCGTGGAGTAGCCGGACATGAGGCTACTAGTCGCGACTACTCCACGCCCCAGTAGCTTTGTTCCTCCGCCTACCAGGTAATCTTCGGAGCGCAGTAGCGCCGGCCTCCGAGCTACGGCCACATACTCGTAGGCCTGCGTTCTGCGCATGTGTAGAACGCAGGATATTCGCACGAGGGCGCGCAGCTACGAGGAGCTGTGCGCCGAAGATTTCTCCACGCCCCAGTAGCCTCGTTCCTCCGCCTACCAGGTAATCTTCTGCTTATTTTCACGTGACTTTGGAGAAGATTTTTTTATAGGTAAACTGAGGACATTTCACATTAAAAAAGGAATTCTAGAAAGGACATTTTACCCCCTACCTGAGGGGGCTGCTAGTTTAATAGGGAAATATGTGGTGAGGTGTCCTTTATGCATGGAGACAACCGACCTGGTCAGGACTGTAACTCCTAACATGAGATAACTATAAGTTTTGGATAGACCATAGACAGAAGGAAAAAACATGGAATGTATGAAAACTATTTTAATCCTACGTAACTTATATCAGTGAACTCTCTGGAGGTAATTGTAATAAAAAGGCCTATATTTAAAGGGAAATTGTCACCAGGGACCTGATTTTCACTAAAGACAGGGTGCATAAGCCCATTACAGCTGCATTGAAAAAATGCAATTGTGTGTTGTAACTTACCTCGCATCCTGACAGAATCCTCTGTGTAGTCCCTGGGGTTGGGCTTTGGTTTGGATGCATTTCAAAAAACAACATGTGACTTGTCTGTGCTGCTCAATTTTCAGCTCTCAGCCCCCACCTTTGTGCTCCTGTACAGTTCCTCCCTCCTGCTACTTCACAGAGCTCACAGCCTGGTGAGCTGACATCATTGCTGGAGGGAGGAGCTGTACAGGAGCACAAAGGTGGGGGCCAAGAGCTGAGGAGTCAGCAGCACTGACAAGTCATATGTTGTTTTTTGAAATGCATCCAAACCAAAGCCCAAGCCCTGGGACTACACAGAGGATTTTGTCAGGGTGCAAGGTAAGTTATATCACACAGTGCTGTGAACATTTTTCTAATATACTTCAGAAAGAAATTCTCCTTAGTTTGTAAAGAAACAGGCCCCCTAGTTACAATGTTGCTTCCACGTTGCTATGGAAAATCTAGCTACAGGATTGAAGACCATTCTCTATCTTCTCTTCTCCTGTTGGTTACACAGTTGTGAGTGAGTGTTAACCCTTCTCGCTCTTTCCCTAGCTGTAGTATGATGTGAGCACTATATTCAAACATCAGGGTGAAATTGAAGCGTTTACTCCTCCCTTCTCAGAGCTGTTTAACCAAACACTGGGAGCTAAGATGTGAGCTCATGCAGCTTCCATAGACACACACTGTACATGCATGAAGGTGCGGATTAAGACTTCCATGGGCCCTGGGTTGTAGGAATATAATAGCCCCTACAAGTCTGAAATTACTTCCTACATATAGTACTAGAATCAGCTTCTTGGGGAATGGAGGGTGTGTTCCTTCTGACTATAATATGCGGTTTTAGGACCTTTAGAGGACCTTCTTAACTTTAGAAATGGCTCTTGTGTACATGTGTATTGAGAGCAGGAACAGATTATGAGGATTTCATGGGTCAAGGTCCATCTCAGTATAAAATATGACGGGTGGTTTGGGTGGCCATGGGCCCCCTAGAAGGCTTGGGCCCAGGCTTCCACCCAAACTGCCCTTTTTATATTACCCTTCTATACGGATCTATATGGAAGGGAGTAACTTAATTTTTTTTTTTTTACAAACTAAGTAGAATTTTATACCACACCCCATCTCTCCGCACACAATATAAAAAAATTATCTTGAATGACGGTTACACTCAAAGTTTTGCCATGGGGCCCCCCATCCCCTATATAATGGAGTTGTCCTATACACAAGCCTTGGTTGACCTTTGGCTTTCCATGGATGAACCTACTTTACCCGGCCGCTGCTGGCAACACAATATCAAATAAAACCAGTTGTGTTAAGTGAATTGCCCGTGAGAGATAAAGTTGCAGCGTGAAGATATCGGCCCCGTACGGACAGAAGGACGTCTTCTTTCTCAGACTATCACATCTCATTGGAGTCATGCTTGGAGGAGCAGCTCCTGCCCCCAAACCTCAACAAAACGCCACACATCAGACTATAACCAGGAGGAGGGAGGGAGGGAGAGGGGTCCCGGGGTAATTTCTTTCAAACTAAAACAGGTACGACCAGTTCCTTAAATAAATCGCTTTACTGGTGCAAGATCTCTGTGTACCGGTATCAGTTGCACCGGCCGGGCCGTTGTAACCCAAGCCTCACCTCGGAGGGGTGGTAATCAGCTCCTCTGATTAAAGCCCTCCTATGTTATAGAGGCTCCTATAAAAGTAATGGGAAGCAGGTACAGCCCTGGGACCTCTGTATAGAGTGTCAGGGTGCGGAGGGGGACCCCCAGCTCCATGCACTGGTGAGGGGCATGCTGGGAGGCTTGCTACTAATTAGCCTCATTAATCTGCACAAATAAAGCATATCTCTTCCAGTCCCCCAGGCTTTCTCCCAAAATGTTCCTCTTTCCAGATGTTCTGACATATGCAATGTTTTACACGACTGATCAGCGAGACGCCCGGATTTAGATTTTTTTTTTTTTTTTTAGCTTATCCTACACACGAAGCAACAGAAAATCTTACCCCATCGCTTCTTAACGAGACGACAGAAATAAAAGCATAATAAATGTAAGAATTTTTAAGGATGAATTTCATGCCATTTTTCCGTAATTAAATTATTTTAAAAAAAAAATAAGAACAGAAAAAAAAACATTTTTTTTACATTTCTAGTATTGTATAAATTTGCACCGACAAAGAAACGGGGGATTATGATGTCATAGCTTGTGCCTTCCAATGTGAGGATTGGTTAATTGGATTACAATTTAGATCAGGTTTTTTCAAATAATATCTTTTATTGTAGTTTTTGTTAAATTAAAAATGTAAAATAAAAAAAAACCCATGCAAATTTTACTAAAGTGAATAATTGTGTGCAGTTGGCTTATTTTCTTTTTTGTTGCACGGCTGATAAAATTATGAGTTATATTTTATTAATATATTAAATAATGATATAATTTCATGTTTGCTGAAATACAAATTAATAACTACAACAACCATACTAATATGAAGAAATATAATACTATTAATAACACGTAATACATAATAAAATTAATTACTGTTTAATTAATTGAATTAATTATTTATACAGGAGATCCCCTGCTTAAGAACACCCGACTTACAGACGACCCCTAGTTACAAACGGACCTCTGGATATTGGTAATTTATTGTACTTTAGCCTTAGGCTACAATGATCAGCTGTAACAGTTATCAAATGTGTCTGCAATGAAGCTTTATTGTTACTCCTGGTTCTTATGACAATCCAATATTTTTAAAATCCAATTGTCGCAGAGACCAAAACATTTTTTCTGGAGCTACATTGATAAAATATACAGTTCCGACTTACATACAAATTCAACTTAAGAACAAACTTGCTGAACCTATCCTGTATGTACTGCCTGTAATAAGAATAATAGCAAATATAATTAATGTTGATGACACAATGATATGTAACAGATAAGGAAATGAATTGGTGTTTCATTATTTTAATGACTGAATTATGTATAATATTCTACAAGCATAATTCATTTTAAGAATAATAATGTTTAATAACATAGATAAATTAATTGCTGTTTATTTGAATTAATTAATTACAAGAATCATAATAACAAATATAAACAACATTAATAATATTAACATTTACATTACGTAATGAAATAAATTGGCGTATAAATATTTGAATTCATTATTTATAATAATAACAACACATCTAATTATTAAATTAACATATTTAATATAAAATGAAATTATATTGATGACACAATAACATGCAATACTTTATTATATTGATTGGTGATGCATTATTATTAAGTTATTATTATGTAATTATTTTATTCTTATATAAAATAATTACATACTAATAAATTATATATATATAAAGAGAGTGATATAGTTAGAGTTATATTGATAGTATGAGATATTATTAGCACTTTCAATATTATATTTATTTTATATATTTATTTATTTATTATTATATTTTATCTTATTTAATATTATATTTATTTTATATGCAGACACTTAAATGTATCATTTCTATTTTTGAAATGCAATAATGCAAACAATTGCTACAAAAGTTTAGTAAATCTACTTGTAACTTACTTGCAGCCAAGTACAATACAATCTAATGTCAGTGAGGCTCAATGCACTTACCTACAGTATCTAATGTATAGACCTAGAAGTTGTAAATCTTGTAAGTTGCCCACAGCAGTAACATCCCCCGGACTAATAGATTCTATATTTATTACACTCTTGTATGTTATACAGATGAAGCAGAGCTGAGTGTGTGACATGTAGAAGTTGAAATAGTTTGGAAAAAGTGTTAAGTTGCATTAAGGGACTAGAAGTAGAAATATGTAGTAACGTGATGAGTCCAGCCCTAGGAATAAAATCCAATAGATGAGCGAAGACTAAATTTTCAAGATCAGAAAATCCATACAACAAATACGGCTTGTACATTTTACATTTGATCATTTCGTTTCAAATGGGTCAGTATAAAGGGTTAATTATGGGAATCTGTTGCTTTTGGAATAGATGCACTGGTTTGGTTTTAATCTCTCATGCTTAGTGTTAAAGGGGCTGCCTTACAAGGGAGCTAAGAGGCAATGGGGCACATTTACTTACCCGGTCCGTGGAGTCCACAGAAAGTGCATTGTCCGACTATAATGCACTGTGCTGCGATTCACAAAGATCGTGCGCCCGATATCCTGCATGTGTCGCTTCCCCGCTCAGGTCCACAGGAGTTCACCTTCTTCTTCCTGGTGCATGTAAGTGCATTGTCTTGCGACACAATTTGAAACTTAAATCCCGCGCCCAGTCCAAATTAGTCGGATCGTCCGATGCCCCCACCCCATTTCCATTGCATGAAAGCCGGTGAAGCTGCCCCACAATCCGATCGTATGTGACACAAGCCCAGCGCAAACCCCTGTTAAATACCCATCAAAGCTATGCAAATCCTGAAAAGAGCAAACAAACCGATGAACATGCGATCCGCAATCCTTAGTAAATAAGCCCAAATGTTTTCCTTATCCCATCCTGGAAAACTTATTTGCATATTTCCAAAAATCTCCTAGTGGAGCATCAATGGCTATAAGTCCCAACATGCCTGCAAGGCAGCCTTCATTGGCAAAGTCTCTGAAAGGAGAACTCTCTCCTGACCAATATGTAACTATTAAATGAATCATACCATGAGAAATCTACTATCAGGAGTAGATCTGATGGTAGATTCCTCCTGCCTATATATATATATATATATATATATATATATATATATATATATATAGTACATAACACTTCACTTATATACAGTAACTATTGTATACGTAATATATGTACAGTAAACATTCAAAGTGCATAAAAGTCATTGACGGAATGAATTTCTATTAAAACTGATCTGTCCCTCTAAGTTCCTGTACAAAGGAGCTGATTTCATATTGTGGAGTACAGCGCCCCCTGTCTACAGAAAGTAATTGACACCGTTTTTGTTTCCTAGAGAAAGTTGTTTCAGGTTTTCTTTTGGAGAACTTCAGTCGTTGCTATGGTCTCTACACGGAGGTTTGTACTTCTTAAAGCTCTCATGATTTTGTACGTTTTTAAGAAGTAGAAGAAGACAATTGATACTTTCCTGCACCATTTAGAGGTTTTGGGATCCATATCCTAATTTTATGGTTTCAAATACAAATAATATGGAAAGAAAATGTGGCTCCTGTCTGTTGAGAGTTTTGGGGTCCAAATCCACATTTTGGGGGTTCAAAAATGCTTTGTAGACTGTAAACTCCCGCTTATTGTTTCATTGCACTGTAATGTTATATATGTCCCCTGCGATCTGTAATGCACTGAGGAATATGCTGGGCTATAGAAATAACGATTTATTATTATTACTACTATTATTTATATTGGTAGTAGTAGCAATAGAACAGGCAGTCCCCGGTTACATACAAGATAGGGTCTATAGGTTTGTTCTTAAGTTGAATTTGTATGTAAGTCGAAACTGTATATTTTATCATTGTAGATTCAGACAAAAAAAATTTCAAAATTTTTTACTGTAATTGGACCAAGGATTATCAATAAAGCTTCATTACAGACACCTTACAGCTGATTATTGCAGCCTGGGACTATAGTAACATCCAGAGAGGTCACCAGAGGTCACAGTGGGCAGAGGGGTCCGTCTGTAACTATGGGTTGTCTGTAAGTCGGGTTTCCTTAAGAAGGGGACCGCCTGTATATTTAACCATTAGTAATACCTCCAGAAAGAAAGACATACAGATGGTCATGACATGAGCACTTCTCCCACGTATAGGTGAGATCATGCGTACCAAATCCTCTGCAGGAAAACAATTACTTAAAGAAAATCTACCATTAAATTCCACCATGATAAACCAGGGACATTACTCATAGATCCAGGCACCGTGACGGTGGTAATCTTCTTATATTTGTTACCCTGGTCTCCTTCCTTCAAAAAAAACAATGTATAAAATTATGCTAATGAAGGACTCCTGTGGGTGTTACCAGAGCCCCTCTGTGCTGTAGATTCACAGACTGCTAAATTCTGCATGAGCACTTTCCTCCTCCTACTGTGTGAGATTATATCAAGCAGAGGGAGGGGGAAGTGCTGAGGGAGCAGAGGGCAATACAGTGTAGAATCCAGCCCATCCTCTACCTTCAAAATCATCCGTCAATGGAAATCCAGCAAACCCCAATGCACATTATATAGTCAGATTTTACACTTTGGTATAGGCCCCTTTATAGGACATCTACCACCAGGATCAAAGATTGTAAACCCAGCACACTGATATACTGGTGTGCGCCCCCTCTGGCTGTATCTGCTCTTATTTTAGCTTCTTATTCCCTGGTTTAAACAAAAAAAGGATTTTAAAATTATGCAAATTAGCCCATGGGGCTCTAGGCATCTTAGGTTTAATGGAGCCTATGGCCCCTGAAGATCATTTGCATAATTTTTAAAGCCTTTTATTTCTAAAAACAAGAGCATAAGAAGCTTCATCCTGGTGGTAGATGTCCTTTAATCACAACATTAAAGGTCATCTACCACCAGGATTAAGGACTGTATGCAAATGAGCCTGAGGGGCTCCTTAGGCTCATTTGCATACAGTCTTTCATCCTGGTGGTAGGTGTCCTTTAAGATAAGTTGGGGCTTGAGCTCTGAGTAGGAGGAATGTCCATACAATGGGGCACATTTACTGACACTTCAGATGAGCAGTTTTCAGATGCTTATCTAGGGACAGCCAATCCCCTAATCACTTGGGTCCATTGGGCTTAACCATAGATATTGTATAATGACAATTCCCTTCAAGTTAGAAGATCAAAAATTCATGAAAATTAGCGTATAATAGAATTTTATAAATTTCATTTAAGATATTTCTCGAACTATTGAGTGTTCATGAAATCATTGCTGTGAGCGCCATCTGCTGGTCATATAGCAGTAAGGAGATGAAAGTGGAGAACGTCTGATGGGTGCAAAACTTTAGTGATTGTATTTACCTCATTTATATGGAAAACAACAATAGAACATTTTGAAAGAAAATTTTGTACATTTTCATACAAGATATGGAGGAGTCATGGCCTAATACATTTTTGTGATATTATTATATGTAATTTATATAGTTGTTACATTTAATTCATATCATCGGTTCTTGCTATATTTAGTATCAAACTCAAATACATATTATACAGTTTGTTGTAAACTTATTTTTTATACACTAGAAAGACAATAAAGCCTGAGGGGTGTGAATACTTTTTATTAGTACTTTTGTTTCTCTTTATAGATAAGTACCCCACCCCACAAAACACCCAGAAGAGCCACATTTCAACTACATATCCCAATTCTAATCCTTTAACCTAGGCTTAAACACGGGTCATATAGTAGGGGGTGTGAGCAACACTATTATCTGCCTGTCTGGTGCCCCCTGGTGACCAAATCCAAGTCTTCAGAAGGTAAGAAACTGTAAACATAGTGAGAATCCGGGTTCAATTGTAATAAAATTTATCATTGAAAAAGTTCTGTTTTAGTCTATTGATAATTTGTTATACAATCTCCCTCTCTATTTCCCTATCTCTATATCATCTCTCCTATTCTCTTACTAGGATATGGAAGTAAGATCTCCTTACTGAGACTTTGCCAATTAAGGTGCCTTGCAGGCATATGGAGACTTAAAGCCATTGATACTCCACTAGGGCAGTGATAGTGAACTTATGGCACGGGTGCCAGAGGTGGCACTCAGGGCCATTACTGTGGGCACTCAGACCATCGCCCCAGGACAGAGTTCACCAAATATAACCAAATCCACCAAATCTTCCTGCAGTCTCAGGCAACTTAGGAGATGCTGCTCTCAGCGCTATTTTAAAGGGACGCTTCATTGGAAGTGTGGGAAAAGTGAGAAGGTGATGACAGAACTGCATTATCTTTGTAGGTCCTCCTGCTGGACCCAACGTTCTTCCTCTACAGAGAGACCCTGGAGAGAAGCTACGATGAGAGTCTGAATTTGTCCTCCTTCTTTCAACTGTATTGGTGGCCTCAGGGGCCGATACGATTGAAAGATGTGGAAGAACAGGTAGCAATAAGTTACTGCTTAAAATGCCATGTTGGCACTTCACGGTAAATAAGTGGATTTTGGATGTAGTTTGCGTATTCTGTCTCCAAAAGGTTCACCATCACTGGGCTAGGGGATTAAGTATGTATGATCAGTAAGTTATCAACCATAAACTACAACTCCAGTATTATAAAGATTATTCCAATCTTTATTTATACACAATGGGGCTTATTTACTAAGGGTCGCGGATCGCACTTTCGTCGGACTGTTCACGGTTTTTCGGGATTCGCAGCTTTGACAGGTATTTAACAGGTGTCTGCGCTGGGATTGCGTCACACGCGATCGGATTGTGACGTAGCTGCGCTGGATTACATGTGACAGAAATCAGGGGATGATGATCCGACTGATTCGGACTGAGCGCAGGATTTAAGATTCGAATTGTGTTGCAAGACAATGCACTTACATGCACCGGGAAGAAGAAGGTGAACTCCGGAGGACCTGAGCGGGGAAGCGACACATGCAGGATATCGGGCGCACAATCTTAGTGAATCGCTGCAGAGTGCATGATCGTCAGACAATGAACTTTTGTGAACCGAGTAAGTAAATGTGCCCCAATATGGCAATCAAGAAACACTAACACATACAATACAATCTACAGAAACAAAAGTGTGATGGTGGTCAATCAGTCAAATACATATACATCCATTATAAATATCCAAGTAAGTAATAACTTTACCCACCCAGGCATTGCATAGTGAAAAGATGCTTAGAAGGAGGTAATTAGCCCCGGACCACCACCACAGCACCCCTGACATACGTTTCGCCATTTCCTCTAGGGGCCTCTAGGGGCATTACCAGAGCCCATCCGTGCTGCAGCTTTACAGACTGTTACAATGTGCAGGAGCACTTCCCCCCTCCATTAGTATAATTATAAAAGTTATGCCATGAATTACAAATATAAGAAGATAAGAAGATTCCCACAGTCACGGTGCCTGGGTCTATGAGGAAGTGTCCCTGGTTTATCATGATGGGTTTTATGGTAGATTTCCTTTAAGGTGTAGGATCTCTACAAACCATTGACAGGTCATATAAGTATACAATGTTCCCTATAGAGAGTATGAGGGATGTGACTGTTGGGAACTCCAAAAATTGGCAGAACAATGGACCGAAAGTCCCCCGAAGCTGCCCAAAACTGCATAGGCAGATGTGAATAGGGAATACATATGAGCAAACCCATTTAAGAAACGCCATATAATGATAGAACACATTCACATGAATGCACATTGGGCAGGTAGGATTGAGGGAAACATCTTCATTACAGTCATTTATCTG
The DNA here is from genome assembly GCF_040894005.1 of Engystomops pustulosus. Classification (NCBI taxonomy): domain Eukaryota; kingdom Metazoa; phylum Chordata; class Amphibia; order Anura; family Leptodactylidae; genus Engystomops; species Engystomops pustulosus. The sequence continues at coordinate 22,768,663 of NC_092413.1, read as the reverse complement.
GAAAGTTTTTCTCATAACAGAGCCGCATAGTATCCTCCCCAGAGCAGGTGTCCACATCCATTGTAGCTGTATCCAGAGATCCCCTGACATCTGCCCAGGACAGGACTTTGTGGTCCGAGTCGAGCACCTATTAGCTATGCTCAGTTCTGGGCAGCTGCTTCCCTGCCGGAAAATTGGCCGCCTGCCCGGATACCAATATGTTCAACTCTTTTTACTCTCTCTAGGGATAAGCGGGCACTGCAGGTACACTATGAATTTTTGATTTATAAACAGGTCAATGCCCTGTATAAAAGATAAAGTATTGACCGGCATCTATCTATTTCATATCTAACTAATATCTATCTATCTGTCCATCCATCTATCTGTATGTATGTATGTATCTGTCTGTCTCATAGTAATCTATCCTTCTATTTTACTCATATCCATCCATCTAAAAATAGGAAACGACGTTTCGAGGCGACGTTTCGTGTAGCACACCTTCCTCAGGCCTATTTATCTATCTATCTATCTATCTATCTATCTATCTATCTATCTATCTCTCTATCTATCATCTATCTCTCTATCTATCATATATCTATCTATCTATCTATCTCATATCTATCTATCTATCTATCTATCTATCTATCTATCTATCTATCTATCCATCTATCTATCTCATATCTATCTCCTATGTATCATGTATCTACTGCATATCTATCTTTCTATCTATCTATCCATCTATCTATCCATCTATCTCCTATCTATTATGAATCTCATCTCAGTCTAGCTTTTCAACTAAACTAGAGGCTTATCACAAACAGAAGCAGCAGAGGCTTAAAGGAAACCTACCACCACTGATCTATCTATTAAGGTAAATGCGGTGGTAGGTGCCTCTAATGTATGGTAGGTTAGCCCTTAAAATGTAATATGCTAATTTTCAAAGAGGCATGGAGTAGCCAGAACTGAGCCGCAATAGACTTCTTGATTCTCCTACCCAGATATCTGCAGCGAGCAGCTATGAGGAGCTGCACGCCTTGTCCGCAAAGCTGGCGTTCTGCGCATGCTCACTAGCCCGGCAGAATGCCGGCTTCGCAGACGAGGGCGCGCAGCTCCTCGTAGCTGTGCGCTGAAAATGTCTGGGTAGGAGGATCAAGGAGACTACTTGCGCGTGGAGTAGCCGCCCCGTGTAGCCTCAGCTTCGGCTACTCCACGCCCCAGTAGCCTCTTTGGTAAATTAGCATATTATCACAATTAAAGATTAAAAAAGATAAAGGGGACTAAAGGATTAGCCCTAAAAAGAGCTGTCCTTACATACACTAGAGGCACCTTAATAGGTAGATCCATGGTGGTAGATTTCCTTTAAAGGGGTTATTCCATGAAAGCAAGTTATGCCCTATACACAGGATAGGGTCTAATTTTCTGATCAATTGGGGTCTCAGTGATGGGACCCCCACAAATCACAAAAACAGGGATCTGTTGTTACCCCCGTTGCACACAAGATGACCGTCGGACATGTGCCGGCTGCTCCTTTCACCTCTATGGCGCTGATGGAGATAGCTGAGCGCCGTACTCGTCTACTTCCATTAGCTCCATAGAGATGAACGGAGCAGCCGGCACACGTGTGACTAACTGCTCCTCTCATACTGATTGCAACAGGGGAACAACTGACCCCCGTTCTTGTGATTAATGAGACACCCACCAATCAGCAAGTTGGGCCTTATATTGTAGATAAAACCTAACTTGCTGTATCCGTCAACACCTTAAATGGTGGAGCGGGGAGCTGACAGATCCCTGAATCACCATTGCACTCAACTCTATGAAGAAAATCCAGGACTGTAAAGCTCAATCCAAGACCCTTTAGAGTTTAGCCACTAACTGAAGGGTGACCCCATGAAAATCTGAAAGATAAGGGTAAAATGTCCACAAGCCCAACCTCTGAACCTCAGAGCAACCCCGAGTCTGTTGTGTGGATGGAGCAGTAGCACCCATGAAGGACCAATGCTTGTATGTGCCAGAGATAGGTGCACTGGACTCTGATGCCCCTCCCATGATGCACCGGAATACTCATTTGTATTATGATACAAATGTAGATCTCTCTGCATTCAGGCCATTGATTGACCAGTATATGATGCCGAACACTTCATCTACAAGGTCCTTTGTTTCATGTCACTGAAGAGCTGACAGGTTCCCTTTAAGAAAATATTTTACCTTAAGAAAACCCTGAGCGGTAGAAGACATATTACTGGATTTAGGAAAGACATCTCCGCTCCTCTCAGGTATCAGTGGAAGAAAGCAGCAAGGGAAGATGGATTCTATTACACCGAGTGCGTCAAATTATTTTAGACAGCACAGATGGAAATATAGTTCAATGCCTCAACATCATTTGCCTTCAAGATGTTAAATTATTGATCAATTCTGCAAAAGATAATCCCCAAATGATATGTGGAGGAGGAATTAGAGCGTGAGGGTCGCTGAAGTGAGATGAAGTAAAACATTTAACAAGCATAGATTATCCATCGCACATCACATTTCTATAACATGTATCCAAAATGTATGATATGAATACAGCGACATCTGTGTCAGGGAGGCTCCGCAGAGCCCCTCACCCCTGAATACAGAGTGCACTGGAATAGTATTAAAGGGAGTGGCTGCTGTGTACATGTCCTCATTATATGCCCTGCACTGGGGACCCCCCTTATATTAACTAATGTTATCAGCCTGGCGGAAAAAGATAACCATCGGAAATAATGACTGCAGTGTGTGTATTATCCCTGTACTGTGACATCACTGTGTGTATTATCCCTGTACTGTGACATCATTGTGTGTATTATCTCTGTACTGTGACATCACTGTGTGTATTATCCCTGTACTGTGACATCACTGTGTGTATTATCTCTGTACTGTGACATCACTGTGTGTATTATCTCGGTACTGTGACATCACTGTGTGTATTATCCCCTGTACTGTGACATCACTGTGTGTATTACCCTGTACTGTGACATCACTGTGTGTATTATCCCTGTACTGTGACATCACTGTGTGTGTTATCTCTGTACTGTGACATCGCTGTGTGTATTATCCCTGTACTGTGACATCACTGTGTGTATTATCCCTGTACTGTGACATCACTGTGTGTATTATCCCTGTACTGTGACATCACTGTGTGTGTTATCTCTGTACTGTGACATCGCTGTGTGTATTATCCCTGTACTGTGACATCACTGTGTGTATTATCCTGTACTGTGACATCACTGTGTGTATTATCCCCTGTACTGTGACATCACTGTGTGTATTACCCTGTACTGTGACATCACTGTGTGTATTATCCCTGTACTGTGACATCACTGTGTGTGTTATCTCTGTACTGTGACATCGCTGTGTGTATTATCCCTGTACTGTGACATCACTGTGTGTATTATCCCTGTACTGTGACATCACTGTGTGTATTATCCCTGTACTGTGACATCACTGTGTGTATTATCTCTGTACTGTAACATCACTGTGTGTATTATCTCGGTACTGTGACATCACTGTGTGTATTATCCCCTGTACTGTGACATCACTGTGTGTATTATCCCTGTACTGTGACATCACTGTGTGTATTATTCCTGTACTGTGACATCACTGTGTGTATTATCTCTGTACTGTGACATCACTGTGGGTATTATCCCTGTACTGTGACATCACTGTGTGTATTACCCTGTACTGTGACATCACTGTGTGTATTATCCCTGTACTGTGACATCACTGTGTGTGTTATCTCTGTACTGTGACATCGCTGTGTGTATTATCCCTGTACTGTGACATCACTGTGTGTATTATCCCTGTACTGTGACATCACTGTGTGTATTATCTCTGTACTGTGACATCACTGTGTGTATTATCTCGGTACTGTGACATCACTGTGTGTATTATCCATGTACTGTGACATCACTGTGTGTATTATCCCTGTACTGTGACATCACTGTGTGTATTATTCCTGTACTGTGACATCACTGTGTGTATTATCTCTGTACTGTGACATCACTGTGGGTATTATCCCTGTACTGTGACATCACTGTGTGTATTATCTCTGTACTGTGACATCACTGTGTGTATTATCTCGGTACTGTGACATCACTGTGTGTATTATCCCCTGTACTGTGACATCACTGTGTGTATTATCCCTGTACTGTGACATCGCTGTGTGTATTATCCCTGTACTGTGACATCACTGTGTGTATTATCCCTGTACTGTGACATCACTGTGTGTATTATCCCTGTACTGTGACATCACTGTGTGTATTATCTCTGTACTGTAACATCACTGTGTGTATTATCTCGGTACTGTGACATCACTGTGTGTATTATCCCCTGTACTGTGACATCACTGTGTGTATTATCCCTGTACTGTGACATCACTGTGTGTATTATTCCTGTACTGTGACATCACTGTGTGTATTATCTCTGTACTGTGACATCACTGTGGGTATTATCCCTGTACTGTGACATCACTGTGTGTATTACCCTGTACTGTGACATCACTGTGTGTATTATCCCTGTACTGTGACATCACTGTGTGTGTTATCTCTGTACTGTGACATCGCTGTGTGTATTATCCCTGTACTGTGACATCACTGTGTGTATTATCCCTGTACTGTGACATCACTGTGTGTATTATCCCTGTACTGTGACATCACTGTGTGTATTATCTCTGTACTGTGACATCACTGTGTGTATTATCTCGGTACTGTGACATCACTGTGTGTATTATCCATGTACTGTGACATCACTGTGTGTATTATCCCTGTACTGTGACATCACTGTGTGTATTATTCCTGTACTGTGACATCACTGTGTGTATTATCTCTGTACTGTGACATCACTGTGGGTATTATCCCTGTACTGTGACATCACTGTGTGTATTATCTCTGTACTGTGACATCACTGTGTGTATTATCTCGGTACTGTGACATCACTGTGTGTATTATCCCCTGTACTGTGACATCACTGTGTGTATTATCCCTGTACTGTGACATCACTGTGTGTATTATTCCTGTACTGTGACATCACTGTGTGTATTATCTCTGTACTGTGACATCACTGTGTGTATTATCTCTGTACTGTGACATCACTGTGTGTATTACCCTGTACTGTGACATCACTGTGTGTATTATCCCTGTACTGTGACATCACTGTGTGTATTACCCTGTACTGTGACATCACTGTGTGTATTATCCCTGTACTGTGACATCACTGTGTGTATTACCCTGTACTGTGACATCACTGTGTGTATTATCCCTGTACTGTGGCATCACTGTGTGTATTATCTCGGTACTGTGACATCACTGTGTGTATTATCCCCTGTACTGTGACATCACTGTGTGTATTATCCCTGTACTGTGACATCACTGTATGTATTATTCCTGTACTGTGACATCACTGTGTGTATTATCCTTGTACTGTGACATCACTGTGTGTATTATCCCTGTACTGTGACATCACTGTGTGCATTATCCCTGTACTGTGACATCACTGTGTGTATTATCCCTGTACTGTGACATCACTGTGTGCATTATCCCTGTACTGTGACATCACTGTGTGTATTATCCTTGTACTGTGACATCACGGGGTGTATTATCCCTGTATGTGATGTTGCACTGCACAATAGTCCCAGTGATTTTGCAGTAATGAGATTATACAGAGGGATGCCACAGAACAGATTTACTACATGGTGATGTCACAGTACAGGGATAATACACACAGTGATGTCACAGTACAGAGATAATACACACAGTGATGTCACAGTGCAGAGATAATACACACAGTGATGTCACAGTACAAGGATAATACACACAGTGATGTCACAGTACAGAGATAATACGCACAGTGATGTCACAGTACAGAAATAATACACACAGTGATGTCACATTACTGAGATAATACATACAGTGATGTCACAGTACAGAAATAATACATACAGTGATGTCACAGTACAGAAATAATACACACAGTGATGTCACAGTACAGGAATAACTAACACAGTGATGTCACAGTACAGAGATAATACACACAGTGATGTCACAGTACAAGGATAATACACACAGTGATGTCACAGTACAGGAATAACTAACACAGTGATGTCACAGTACAGAAATAATACACACAGTGATGTCACAGTACAGAGATAATACACACAGTGATGTCACAGTACAGGAATAACTAACACAGTGATGTCACAATACAGAGATAATACACACAGTGATGTCACAGTACAGGGATAATACACACAGTGATATCACAGTACAGAGATAATACACACAGTGATGCCACAGTACAGGGATAATACACACAGTGATGTCACAGTACAGAGATAATACACACAGTGATGCCACAGTACAGGGATAATACACACAGTGATGTCACAGTACAGGGATAATACACACAGTGATGTCACAGTACAGGAATAACTAACACAGTGATGTCACAGTACAGAAATAATACACACAGTGATGTCACAGTACAGGGATAATACACACAGTGATATCACAGTACAGGGATAATACACACAGTGATGTCACAGTGCAGGGATAATACACACAGTGATGTCACAGTACAGGAATAACTAACACAGTGATGTCACAGTACAGAAATAATACACACAGTGATGTCACAGTACAGGGATAATACACACAGTGATGTCACAGTACAGGGATATAACATACAGTCACAGTTATAGAATAATCAGCACAATGCTGTCAGGACACAGAAATAAAGGAAATGTTATCATGGTGGTTATAAACATGGAGGCAGGTCATTGGCAGCCCCTCTATGACTACAAGCCTCAGGGCAGTTGTGTCTTCTGCCCCTATGATAGTTACCCCACAGCAGGATGCAGTAACCATTACACTGTTATGGGGGACACAATAGATATTGGGATTATTGGAGACTCCCCATTGACATCTCCAGGGTGCAGCAGCTTAGAGGCATCATGTATTCAGGGCACAGTCCCACATGTCCCATCCCTCTCATATGGAGCTGGTGGAGGGGCTTGTATAGAGGTATGAGAAACTCTCTCGCCCCACTGTGAGCGCTCTGGATGCTTTCTTTCTCTGGCTGGGTGTCAATTAGGGAACATGATTCATATGTAAAGCAGCTTGTTTATCCTCCCGGTGGTCGCAGAGGTTTATTTTTGAAAGTCAACAGGAAAGTTAAAAAGTGTGGGAAGTATTTAGTGATCATTGGGCAATTTTCCCAGACAAACTGATCTTTTAGTAGCCACCCAAATTAAGATGTGGCCATTTATCTGAGCTGACATATGACATGGGAGTCCAGGGGGTGTGGGGGGGGGGGGGGGTTAAGGATGGAGTGTTGCAGGGTGGGTGGAAAGAAAATAAAAAATTTTAAAAAATGCTAATATGTTACCGTAGGAAATTACATGGAGAAATATAGAATTATCCAAGCCATGGGGTCCGCTGCACCTTCTCCTACCCAATTTCACAATATGAGTAGGAGACGGTCAATCAAAGCTGACTAGGAGGGGCTGAACTGATCAACAGAACTGAACTGATTTTCCAATAATCCAATTCAAATGACGGGGCAGCTCAGTGACTCAGTGGTTAGCGCTACAGCCTTGCAGCGCTGGGGTCCTGGCTTTAGGTCCCATCCAGGTTAACATCTGCAAAGAGTTTGGATGTTCTCTCTACGTTTGCGTGGGTTTCCTTTGGGTCCTCCAGTTTCCCCCCACACTCCAAAAACATACTGGTAGTATGATTAGATTGTGAGCTCCATTGGGGACAGGGACTGATTTGGCAAGCTCTGTGCAGCGCTGCATAATCTGTGTGCGCTATAAGAATGAAGGAATTTTTTTAATTGGAATAATCAATTGATCAATTTACCGTTGCCCAGGGTTGTGCAAGGCATGACCCCAGTTTATGGTCAAGGTCGCAGAAGTCCACCCCTCTTCCCTGATCTCTCTTATCCTATAGGTGAAACATATTTTGGGCAGAACATCCCTTTACATCAAATTGGCCCTTCTTATGGATTATTTTTATAGCTTCTATAACCTTCCATTACTATAAGGTCCCTTTCACAGGAATGTATTCAACGTACAGGGTGGGACCCGGGCATAAGCCCTTACCCGTCCCTTGTCTATAATTCCGTAATTCAGGAGAATTATAGCACATTCTTCTTTTATGGTTGCGATGGACGATGTATCCTCATGCCGAGCACAATGCAGCCATATACAGTCACCATAAACGGGGTCTTAAAGAGGTTTTCCTGGCCACCTATACAACTACTGACCTAACCATGGCCATTTCAGAAAAAAAATCTATCTGCTAATGAATGGGAATATTCAACCGAAATAAGGTTAAAACAACAGGGGGCAAAGACGTCCATGGACCTTAGTCTCAAAAATAGCTCAAAGTCCCCTTTAACACATAATAAGACATAATTGTTATTAATATCACATGTTACGTGTGGTCTTATAGCAGATTTCCCATTGGGATCTGGAATTTTCCTGTTTTGTCTCAGAGGCAACGTTAAAAGGGTCTTGACCAAACTAACCGCAAATTGTACATTTTTTATTATTTCTCTGGATAAACGCTAAAGGTAAAAGAGATGAATGCACACAGTAACGTAGTAGACAGCATCTACAGTGAGCAAAGTCTAACACTAGATGGCAGCCTAAACACACTGAACATCCGTTACCGTTTCCTAAATTAGCGACCATTTACTCATCTGATTGGTACATAATGCAGGTAAAAACAGCTTATAGGCTCAATGGTTAAAGTGGCAGAAATCTCCCCGGGGCCGGGAATGGTTTAGAGTCTTCATTGTCGTAAAAATAGAGCGACCCTTTTTTTTTGTTTTTTGTTTTTTTACCACTTTATTTAAAGGTTTTTCCAGTGCAGATACACCTTTTTAGGTTATTTGTGTGAAATATTAATAAAAAGTGATCTATATGGGTGTAATACAAAGCCAAAAGGGGAAAAAAAAGCTGATGCCCATATCAACCAATCAGATTGTAGCTCTTAATTTTTTTTAGCTCTTTGGTGAATGAGAGCTGAAACCTGATTGGTTGCTATGGGCTACTGTTCTATACCCATTGTGCTTTGTTTACAAGGTGTAATCTACATATACATCACCTTTAAACTGACACTTTACAGTCTTTTTTGTAAAATTTTCCACAAAATGTCTTGCTCAAACACGTACAAAACCGATATTCTTTTTCTGATGTATCTACTCATAGAGTTCTGAAACATAGCAAAACTGTGTCCAGAGACCCCATACAGGGATAGAAAGATGCTTTATGGCGCTTCCTGTAGTCATTGAGAGAGATTTAATTGTGTAAAAATCTAATTATCTTTGATAACCATAGCAACTAATCACAGCACAGCTTTCATTTCAAATTCTGCTCTTGAAAAATAAAAACTCTGTTGTGATTGGTTGCGATGGACAACAAGGACAGTTTTGCCCAAATTAATAGTTTTTTGCCCTGGAAGTGCATTATGGCGTGCAGTAGAAATACTGTATAATTTTGTGTAGATATGGTGAAAATCCATCCTATCATGTCCCTCTATTGAATATCCAGGCACATGAAAATACAGTATGGTCTATAGGCTTCATATTATGTATCAGTGCCCCAAACACATGTATGCCGGGTACGGCAGAGCCATCTCACGACTCTAAAGGGGTCTATGACATTCAAAATGGCTTATATAGGTAGGTAGGCAGATAGATTTATAGATGATATAGATAAATTACATTAAATTAATAGAGACAGATAGATAGATAGATAGATAGATAGATAGATAGATAGATAGATAGATAGATAGATAGATAGATATGAGATAGATAGATAGATATGAGATAGATAGATAGATAGATAGATAGATAGATAGATAGATAGATAGATAGATATTAGATACATGATTGATTGATGATAGGTGATATATAAATGATATGAGATAGATGATTGATTGATTGATTGATTGATTGATTGCTCGATAAATTATATGAGATATGAGATAGGTATATAGATATTAGATAGATAGATAGATGATAGATTGATTGATTGATTGATTGATTGATTTATAGATAGAAAAATTATATGAGATAGATGTTAGTAAGATAGATATGACATAGATATAGAGATATTAGGTGGATGATAGATAGAAGATAGATAGATAGATAGATAGATAGATAGATAGATAGATAGATAGATAGATAGATAGATAATAGATTGATGATAGATAGATAGATAGATAGATAGATAGATGATTGATTGATTGATAGATAGATAGATAGATAGATAGATAGATAGATAGATAGATAGATAGATTACTCTTTGCATTTAGGCAAATTAGGCTTTTGGTGCACTGGGGACATGTCAGTGCCCTCTGGTGCACACTTTCATCCTTCTATACCAAATATGACCTCCCTTTATCAACCATAAAAAAGGGAGATTTATCAGTGCTTCTACACCACTTTTCTGGCGTAAAAGCGCTACAAAATCTGAAATTCTTGTTTACTGCAAGAATTTGTGACTACAAACTACACCATCTCTATGCCATGTGGGCATGGAAGGGGTTAGGGGGTGTGACCACAGAGAGAGTAGGCGGGCGTGGAGCGTTCCTACCCTTGCCTGTGTATTTTTAAAAATTCACAAACTTTCATTACGCAACACTACGCCAGGTCGGACAGGGTGTAGTTTTTCCAAGCAGCCGCGTAGGTTTTTACGCAGCCAACTCTTGATGTATCCTACAGGACAAGGGGGCGTGCATGCCGATATACACTGATGATAAGTTTATGTTACACATTTTTGAAAATTTGGAAGCCCCAGTTGGCAAGACCATAGTGCCCATAGTGCACCAAGTACCTAATTTGCATAAAAAGAACAGAATCCATTTTCTGTAAAATGACCAATCGCTGGGTAATAGTAATGGTACGTCTGCAGAGCTTAAAAAAGAGTCCTTTACAATACTGTAATTATATTAATAGTCATTATTCCGTAATTAGTTGAAATAGCACCGAACATAACTCCAGCTGCATGAATATTCATGACTATGACACAGAGTAATATTTGCGGAATCTTATATAGTTTTCCATACAGTAAAAAAAAATAATATTCCGTCTGTTAGGTCTTCATTGTTCATTATCCTAATCTCCGTAATTGCCATCTCTACGCGGAGACAAGATTACCCCGAAAGAAGTTGGATCATGATTTTCTGCAGGTTTTAATCTGAATTTCCTAATTGCAGTACTGTCAGAGCCCACATGCTATGTCATATCACATGTAGCGCAGCTGCGCGGCTTCCAAGTGCGGGGAAAGAAGAAAGTAGGAGGAGATACGGCAGCGACGATAACAAGCTATTTTCTCATTTAGTTAATTCTGCAATGATGTGACAATGGAAGACTTACAATGTGCACGAGATGTAAATGGCTGCTTTGTTTCACTGACTATAGCTAGCGAGGAATTAGTAGATATGTATTATATAAGACGTTGAACAAAAAAAAAAAAAAAAATCAGCCGCGGAGATGTTTTGACACTGGAGAATTATTATATCTGCATATTGTGGAAATAAAATAATTAAACTGGCAATTTCATCAAAAAGACAAAGGAATTCAATAAAATTTTGGTGGAACGTGCAGGGTTTTCCCTGTCTTGTTTGCTTGTTCTTTTTGGATATTGTAATTGTCATCCGCTATCATCAACAAGTGAGGGGTCATTGCGTCTCTGCATTGTTAAAGGGGCAGTAAACCTCAGGTTAAGGGGATATGTGTTATATAGGCTGCTGTGATCGGGCTTATACAAGGGGTGGAGAATCTTATTCCACCTTATTCTTCACAGGTCAATTATCTTACCTCCAATGCTGGAAAAGGTAGAACAAGATTGGTTTTTCAATTATACTCACCGACTTCTCATAGTCTCCCTGTCGATTTCGGATGAGGATGTGCAAACGCCATCTCTCTATGAAGATTGGAGAAGAGCGAATCGTAGAAGCTTTACCAAAGTTTTCAAAAGATTTGGTTCTGGTCTTTTTGGTCCGAACCAATGTTGCTTCACTTTTTTGAAATTGATATTGAACCCTATGTAGTTCTCTAACACAAGGATTTTTCATAAAAAATTTTCTCATTTTTTTTATTTTTTCACAAATTTTTTCAATTTTTTTACATTTTTCCTCTCCTCTCCCCCATGCCTGAGCTCTGGCATTTTACAAAATGTATCCAATGTGAAGCAGAAAAGCTTTGGATTCCATTTGTTACCTGAAAAAATGTCAGATTTGTATGAAATCGATGAACTAAAGAATAGTTTCTTCACTTTGCAGGGCACCACAATAGACACCTGTGCTCTAAAACTGGGGGTGCAATTGTTGAAACCCCTGATGATTGGGAGAATCAGATCACCTGAAATTCTCAACTCATGTTCCATTCACTTCCTGTTAAGTGTTCACCAGAACGATCGGGAATGAGTACCATATTCAGGGGCGTAACTACAACGGTAGCAGCCATCACAGTCACTATGGGACCGGCAGTGTTAGGGGGCCCTTCACCCGACCTTACACACTAAAGAATAGAGGATGTGCTCCATTATATAAATATTATGCTGCACATGGTAATAATCATAATATGTGTGTGTATATTTGATGTGCGTATTCTCTATATGTATGTGTATGTGTGTGCGAGTGTATAAATATGTGTGTGTATACATGAGTGTAATATGTGTATTTTTAAGGGAAGGGGGGCCCCATTCAGAAGTCTGCTATGGGACCCTGCCTCTCATAGTTACGCCCCTGACCATAATCCCCTATTCTCTACCGTTTATCTTGACCATTTGTGGTGTAAGTGGTCAGGACCCAGGTAAGCAGATAATTAAACACATCAATTTAAATCCACCAATATACAATCTCTCCGGATTGAAACAAAATTGAGGAAAAAATTAAAAAAGCAACTACGGATCAACCTCACAGGAATGATAGTGGGACATACAGCAAGAATCTTGAATAGAGGATGTGGTTTATTATTTTTGGGTATAATGTTTTCTCTAATTGTATCAAGTATTTCTGATTTCTTTCCATTCAATAATCTCATAGAAACTATTTTTTGTCATTCCTTACAAGATATTTGATCAAGTTTAGCTTCCAATTTACCATAGAAAAGGTGATTCAAAGACTATAAAGGATTATTATGCATAAAACTTATTAAAAAAAAACTATTACAAAAAAATTACATACATTTTAAGAAAATTCACCCAAAATTTAGCACCCTGGATGTCAATATGTTCCAAAAATGCAATATCAGACTCCAAATTGTGAGTCTATACCTAAATATGGTACATTTCCTAAACATGTATGTTGTCTACAGGAAACTTGTTCCCATTAGTATAAGTTTTTTTTTTCAAAGAGTGACGCCATTGGTTTTGTTTTGTCACTCACTTGAGTAAAATAGAGGATTAAGCTGGATGCCTGACTAATTAAACGGGCTCCTTAGTCTGTATACTGAGCCCTCACCAAATACAACACTGATCATTGAAACGTAACCTTTCCATGGTAGCATGGGGGTGTTAAAATCTCCCCGACAAATGTTAGCTCGGGTTGTGAAAGCCTGCATCACCCTATGTGTCCAGACCAAATACAAACATACTAAACATAGCACATTAACAGTCTCCGCTTGTGTTAGCAGCCCGCGCTCAGACGGCAAACGTCACGCCTTTCCTGACTACTGCGTGACGCAAACGACAACATGACATTCTGATAGTAGGCGTCAATGACGGGCAGGCACACTTTCACAGGACTATGCTCATTACCTGCTAGAAAGTTTTAGGAGAAGGATCTCACATGCTCTGGTCATGTTAAGGCTACATTCACACGATGTATGCCCGCCGTACCGGAGTATGGCGGGCATACATCAGCGCCGGGGAGAAGAGGAGGGGTGAGCGCCGCTCACCCCCGCCCCTCCCCATAGAAATATATGGCGCACTGCGCCACTTTGCGGGGAAAGATAGGACATGTTCTATCTGTCTCCCGGCTGCGGAATGGTACGGTGCCAAACGTGTGCTGGACCGTACCGCTCCCGTATGGTGCCATGCGCCCATTGCCATGAATGGGGGACGTATATACGTATATACGTCCCCTATACGTTCGTGTGAATATAGCCTAAGACTGTTGGGATTGTACTGTAACTTTAAAGGGATTGGCCACTTTTCCTCATTTTTCTTTATGTGTGTGTAAGTGTGGGGGGGGGGGGAAGGATATTAGGTCATTTACCAATATACATCATTAAATAGTTCTGAGCCGCTTTCTCGATATGTAAAGGGAAGTCTCCTGTCTTTTACCTCATCAGCCAGACATTCCTGACCATAAAATGGCCGCAGATGGAGGGTCATGTAAACTGTAACTGTCAATGAGCAATCACCCTGCCAGGTCCTTATTTTAGTATTCATGGCTGGACAGTTTTGGATCACATGACCCTCATCTGCGACCATATATATTTATTGTGTACAACTATAATATATAAGGTTTCTATAGGCAGCGGTAAAGGCTTGGGGGTTCTTCTTGTTCTGCTGTTATTCAGCTATGCCCATTCCAATATGGAGCTAGGAAACTACAGCTCTGATGCCATCATTTGTAGGGAGCTACAATGGACTCCAAAAATGAGAATACACGGGTGTAGGATAGAGGCCTAACTAAAGGGGAAGCAGCCACTATGGAGCCCACAGTGTCAGGGGCCCCCAGGATCTGAGGTATTCAGGAGTGCATATGCTGTATGTGTGTATATAGTATTGTATGTATGTGTGTATATAGTATTATATGTATGTGTGTATATGATCTGTATATGGTCTATATGTGTGTATACGTAATGAGTATATGGTTTATGTATATGTGGTGTGTATATACTTTATGCATGTTTATGCTGTATATGATGTGTGTATATGCCGTAAGTGTATCTATATAAGTATATAATGGATGTATATATGAATGTATAAATGTGTATATTTATGTATTTATGTAAATATACATATATTCTATGTGTGTAAATTTCCTAAGCAGCATAGAGTATTTAATCCAGTAATAGGTTAAGGTCCAGGCTCTGGCTGGGCTGGTCGGGAATAGTCACAGAGATGTTATGATGCCTCTGCTTTTTTATTTTAGCTGCGTGCTTAGGGTCATTGGGGCTCATTTACTCACCCGTCCGCTGTAGTGCACCAAAAGTGCATTATCCGACGATAATGCATTGTACCATGATTCACTAAGATCATGCGCCCGATCTCCTGCATGTGTCGCTTCCCCGCTCAGGTCTGACAGAGTTCACCTTCTTCTTCCTTGTGCATGTAGGTGCTTGGGCTTGCAACACAATTTGAAAGTTAAATCCTGCCCTCAGTCCGAATCAGTCGGAGTGTCCGATGGCACACCCCCCGTTTTCTGTTGCACGAAAGCAGCGCAGCCGCGCCACAATCCGATCGTGTGAGATACAATGCCAGTGCGGAGACCTGGTAAATACTTGTCCAAGCCATGTAATCCCAGAAAAAGGTGCACAGTCCGACAAAAGTGAGTGGCGCGACCCTTAGTAAATGAGCCCCATTTTGAGGTCCAGAGCACTCCGGAAGAGGTTCTCATCCAGGATATCTCTGTACTTGGCCACATTTATCTTTCCTTCAATTACAACCAGTGGTCCTGTCCCTGCCCCCATAGCCTGATGCTGCCACAACCATGTGTCACTCTTGGGATGGTATTTGGCAGTTGATGAGCAGCACCTGGTTTTCTCCACACATACCACTTAGAATTAATACTGAAAAGATTTACTATAAATCATATCAGTCCAGAGAATCATATTTCTCTTAGTCTGTGTGTCCTTCACGTGTTTTTATGCCAACTGTATGTGGCTTTCATATACCTTGCATTGAGTAGAGGCTTGCCTCAACAGACTGCTTTAAAGCCCTGACTGCTGGAGGCTGCAATGATAGGGGACTTTGTGGATCTTTCTCCCATTTCCCTTCTTCCTCTCTGGAGCTCAGCAACAGTGATCTTGGGGGTCTTCTTTAACTCTCTCACCAAGGCTCTTCTCCCATGATTGGATGGCCAGGTCAAGGAAAAGTTGTGGTCATCCCAAACTTCTTCCATTTAAGGATTATGGAGGCCACTGCACTCTGAGGAACCTGTAGTGCTGCAGAAATTCTTTTGT
Source organism: Engystomops pustulosus (assembly GCF_040894005.1). Classification (NCBI taxonomy): domain Eukaryota; kingdom Metazoa; phylum Chordata; class Amphibia; order Anura; family Leptodactylidae; genus Engystomops; species Engystomops pustulosus. The sequence goes on along the minus strand of NC_092413.1, from coordinate 22,752,520 downwards.
AACCTTGGTCAGGTCTGTGCTTTGCTACAAATCCTTTTCTGAGCTCCTTGGGCAGTTCCTTAGACCTCATGATTCTCATGTGCTCTGACATGCAATGTGAGCTGTGATGTCTTATATAGACAGGTGTGTGGCTTTTCTAATCAAATCCAAGTCCATCTCAAGGAAGATCAAATGGAAAAGGATGGCATGTGAGTTAAAGATGAACGTCATAGCAATATACTTGAATACTTATGACTAATTATGTGATACTTCATTTTTTTTAATAAATCAGCCATTTTTTTCTGTCAAGAATATACATTAATGAACTATTTTTAAACTTACTAATTGGGTGCAATGAAACAAAGATTGAAAAATTTAAGGGGGGCTGAATACTTTCCGTACCCACTGTATGTACTACAGTTCTACATCTTAGCAACTTAATTTAAACCCCATTATCCTTGCAATGAAAATACGAGAAGCTACATCTTGTAGGTCATCCGTCTACAATGAACATCTTGGTGAGGTCTCCTGTAAAGAATCCTAGTAAGGAGATTGTCTTGTGCCTACAGTTCTCTTTGCTTAGACAATGAAATGGAGTGTTTACTGACTGGGCAGAAGACAATTAGCGATTCATTAGGAAAGACGTGTCACCAGAATGTCAAAGGAAAGATTACATGACATCTGTTTTAATGGCTCCTTCCTAATAAACTCCTCTGCAATGGCGTCTTTGTGGAGATGTCAAAACTATTTACGTATTGAGTCAAGTTTCAAGACCCTGCTCCTTGCCCGGGTGAGCTTCTATAGGTGCTGCGGTTGTCATACAGCCAAGAACTCCCATAAAGTTATGCAATATGCATAAGACTGCTCCGTTTACTTGGTTCACTTACAGTCCCTCCTTGGTTGGACCTGCAAATCCCAAGTGGAGGGTCACAAATCAAGAAGCATCCATGAAGAAGACTCCATCTTGCTTATTGGGCCAAAAATATTGCCAAACTGCATCATGCGAGCTCCATTACAGATGGGAGAGTACAAAATGAAATCTGTTAATCCGGCCCAAAGCTAAGAGGGCATCATGTAAGTAAAAGATGGAGTCGAGAAGTTGGTCTATCGAATGCTTTGTAACAGAGAGATCACAGACGTCCATGAAATCGACAGGTCTGGCTTGTAAAAAAGTGATAAAGCCTCAACTTCAATATGGTCATTGGAAGCATCAACTCCAGTTTGCATAAAAGTCTGAAAAGTGTTCTGTAGAAGATTGGAAACGGGTAATTGAAGCAATGAGATGGAAGTCAGTAGACTGGGCTCTGATGGGTGTAATTGGGTCTGGAGTAATTAAGGGAAAAGAAGGCTACAAATCAAGAAATTGAAGGAACTATCAAGTTTTGTGGAGGATGTCTGATGGGGTTGAAAGGTTTGACCAAGACCAAGGACCAGGACTTAAAAGTCCTTGACCAGGACCAATGGGGGTCTCAGTGCTGAGCTTTATATGAGTATCATACATTTTTTGTAAACTCAAGACATGCGGCTATAATAAAGGATGTCGTAATGTTCCTCCGGGACAAAGACCCAAACAATACATTGAAATTGGCAAATGGTTCAAAGACAATGAAGTAGAGTTGTTGGATTGGCCCCCACAGTCCCCAGAGTTTAACCCTCTCAAACATGTGTGGGGAGAGTTGAAGAATTTGGATTTGTACCCAACTGAGTCGACCAGAATGCACCAACATTGGGAGCGGCTAGAAGAGACCTGGCATCAGATTTTGGTGGAGACGTAAATCTGATGATGGATTAAGGCATCGGTGAAAGCCACCTGTGGATTTACAAAATATTAACAATATAATAAAAATTATAATTCTGAGTTTTAGGAACAAAACAGTAAGAATATTTTTACATGACAAAAACTGCATAACTAAGTATATGTTGAATAACCGCAAATCAAATTTATGTATGAGATGGCCAAGAAAATTGTCTATAAAATTTTGGTAGACTCACATTCAAAGCTATAGTGAATGGTGAGATGTGGAGCCTGAAAGTGAAAAGATCAAGAGATTGTTACCATTCTGCCCGTCACTGTATGTTAGTGCCATATAAGTAATAGGGAATAAGGCTACATGTAAAAGGGTTTGTCGCCTGACTCTCATTGGCTATGACACTAGACCTCGGCTGCTCGGTGCTTGAGTCTTTCCCTGCGATAAAGTCTTTATCCAACGAGCCCTTTGTCTATGGAGATGTTGGCCTTGTCTCTCAGCCCCGGCTCTCAAGGCTCTGCAGTGTTCTTGACTAAATAGTCGCAGCCCCGGGTCATCTTGACCTGTCCCTTAATCCTGCCCAGTCTCATTCTGGGAGTAATTTGCCACCAGCAACATGTCTACGACCACACGAGGGACAGAGCACACAAGGCCCAGGAGCTAACGGAAAACATAGGCACCAGATCAATAGAATAAAAATGAACCATTTCTGACACATAGAAATGTGAGGAAAAGTGAAGGCTGATAACAGCTCACACTATGCACATAAAAGTATCACAGTCCATCCACTAGGATCCATCCACTGTAACCAGCAATGTGTCACCAGCTGCAGAGACTTCACCTCCAGTCATATATCCGCTGATGCTGAGGACTGATGGGATGTCACTGGGTTCAGGATCTATTTAAGAAGGTGAAACAGAACTAAATAGCCAAGTTCAATTTACCATACCTCTATCTATCTATCTATCTATCTATCTATCTATCTATCTATCTATCTATCTATCTATCCATCATATCTATCTATCTATCTATCTATCATCTATCCATCATATCTATCTATCTATCTATCTATCTATCTATCTATCGATTTATCTATCTATCTATCTATCTATCTATCTCATATCTATCTATCTATCGATTTATCATCTATCTATCCATCATATCTATCTATCTATCTATCTATCTATCTATCTATCTATCTATCTATCTATCTATAGTTTTGTTTAACATTAAATAGATCAATCTATCTATCTATCTATCTATCTATCTATCTATCTATCTATCTATCTATCTATAGTTTTGTTTAACATTAAATAATGTATGTTTGAATCCCTTGTCTTTCTATTTATCTTATTAGTAGACATTTTCTTTATTTCCATATTATTTATTATCAAGGAGTTTCCGAAGCACATGGGGCCACATTTATCACTTTTGTGCGCCTAAGTGTAGTAGTTGCGCCTAAATTCGGGCGCACTGTTTTGCCAGAATTATCACAAGCTACAACCATCTGTGATAAGTATATTTTCTGCCTCTTATTAATCACTTTACTTTAACACAGTTTAGGCGCAGTTTAGGCGCAGTTTAGGCGCAATGTTAGATTCAGGCTCTTACATGTGATCCTGCTACAAGCTCCTCTCTGCTTCTCCCACATCCCAGAATGAAGATAACACTCACAGCAGCACCCAGGTGTGTGACACCCAGCACCCAGTAATCTCCTCAGCAGGGGCTTCTCCTGGAGGGGATCCCCCAATGCTGGTCTCCTGCTGCACCCCTGTAATTCTGCACAATATCCCCCTCAGACACTGTGCAGAATTACATGGGGGACACTTGTTTTTAGTATCTGCAACATTCTGCAAACTTGTGCAAACTTCTCTTGCTCTTGCTGTGAGCTCAGCGTTTTGCAGAATATTTTGGGCCACATTTATCACTTGTTTTTTCTGTTGTTTTTGCGCCTTTTCGTTTAGGCGCACCGTTTTTGCGCCCGTTTTGCGATTAAACGTCAAATTAGCCGCGCAGCTAAAATAACCACCTTTCCCTCATCTATCGTTCAATTCCAGATGTTTTGCTGTGCCTAATGATATTCATCACGTGCGACTTTTGCATTTAGGCGCAAAAACGGGCGCAAAAACACTCCAGCTCGAAGGTGGCGTTATCTGAGAAGAAAGCACTGAGCCCCTTTGCAGAAGAGCTCATTTCTAGCAGCAAAGCTCAGCCAGACACTGGAACATATAATAGATACATTAGATACATTGCAGACAGGAGCTGCAGACTCTATTTACAGTTCATCACCTTCTATTTACAAAATATTCTGCAAACGCTGAGCTCAGAGCAAGAGAGAAGAGAAGTTTGCACAAGTTTGCAGAAGCTTGTAGAAGTTTGCAGATACGACATACAAGTGTCCCCCATGTAATGCTGCACAGTGTCTGAGGGGGATATTGTGCAGAATTACAGGGGTGCAGCAGGAGACCAGCACTGGGGGATCCCCTCCAGGAGAAGCCACTGCTGAGGAGGTCACTGGGTGCTGGGTGTCACACACCTGGGTGCTGCTGTGAGTGTTATCTTCATTCTGGGATGTGGGAGAAGCAGAGAGGAGCTTGTAGCAGGATCACATGTAAGTGCCCGAATCTAACATTGCGCCTAAACTGCGCCTAAACTGTGCCTAAATTGCGCCTAAACTGTGTTAAAGTAAAGTGATTAATAAGAGGCAGAAAATAAACTTATCACAGATGGTTGTAGCTTGTGATAATTCAGGCAAAACAGTGCGCCCGAATTTAGGCGCAACTACTACACTTAGGCGCACAAAAGTGATAAATGTGGCCCTTTGTAAATAGAAGGTGATGAACTGTAAATAGAGTCTGCAGCTCCTGTCTGTAATGTATCTAATGTATCTATTATATGTTCCAGTGTCTGGCTGAGCTCTGCTGCTAGAAATGAGCTCTTCTGCAAAGGGGCTCAGTGCTTTCTTCTCAGATAACGCCACCTTCGGGCTGGAGTGTTTTTGCGCCTGTTTTTGCGCCTAAATGCAAAAGTCGCACGTGATGAATATCATTAGGCGCAGCAAAACATCTGGAATTGAACGATAGATGAGGGAAGGGTGGTTATTTTAGCTGCGCGGCTAATTTGACATTTAATCGCAAAACGGGCGCAAAAACGGTGCGCCTAAACGAAAAGGCGCAAAAACAACAGAAAAAACAAGTGATAAATGTGGCCCATGATATAATATTACTAATCTTCTAAATTTAAGGACCTGATGGTCACACAATCCTATTTGTCTCCCCACAGTAATGTACCCATATACTCCACCATATTGTCTACATATATCTACATCTATGTCTGTTTGTTACATCGGACAGCATTTATTATTGATTTCCAGATGGAAAACTGCCTTTTTATTTTATTTTTTTCCTTTTGCTGCGTCCATTGCGCCTTTTTTATGAAGCATCTGCAACACAATATTAGTGTTTTTCTGCCATTCACAATTTTTTAGGGGAGGGTTGATTAATTTTGGCACCACTTGGGAATCTGACAGTTGTCTGATGCTTCTAGTGTGCCGACACGTTTTTTGGCACAATTTTGGGTGCACATTTACCGCAGCAAAATGCTGGTCTAGAGAGTTGTATTTCACCTTCATGAATGGGGAGTTAGGTTAGACGATTTTTGTCCGTGCGCCAATTCATCAATCCTTTATGCTGCAAACATACATCCCACTGAATATTATGCGTGCTTCCTGCGTCACCCTGCGCCAAAATTGATGTATGCCTGCTGTTGTATTTTAGCTCGCCCTCCTTCTACATGATTCTTCCCCCTCCATCAGCTTCGTCTTCAGGCAGGAGGAGGTTTTGTGCTTCAGTGCAGATACAGAATATCCATTTTCGTTTATTTTCCCCTGCACCTGTGTTAAGCAATTGCTTCTAGCAGCTTCTTGACCCGGTACAATGGTGAGAAGCCGAGGCTTGTGGCCTGTCCCCAGCTCTGAGCTGTGATTGAGACTGGAGACACCACGCTCCATACCTACCAGTTCTCCTCATTCCTTGGGATGTCTTAGATTTTATCTAAAAATTACTATTGATCCATAATCTGCGCTGTCTCTTACAAAGTTCAGGATTCCAGCAGAGAAAAAAGTGTATTACAATTCTGCGCGAGCAGCTGGGTTCCCTTCTCAGGGCTTTATCATCAAGTGATAGTTGAAATGGGTTATGAAACATTTTATAGGGGGGAGTGGGATTCGGGGGGGGGGGGTATTCTTAACATCCTCGCTGAATAAAAGCAGTCACTGGTATTAACAAGATATAGCAGAGGAGGATGAGAGGCCATTGCCAGAATAGATACCTGTCCATAGGAATTAATGAGGCATGGCAGGCACTATTGTGGAGCTGGAAGGGGCTCCCATGTGACAGAACTGCAGGGACAGGCCGAATAGTCTGCGACTTGTAGTTCTCACACAATGTAATACAGGAATGCTTATACTTAATAATAATAATAATTCCTTTATTTATATAGCGCATACAGATTACGCAGCGCTGCACAGAGTCTACCAAATCAGTTCTTGTCCCCAATGGGGCTCACAATCTAATCAGCCTACTGGTTTTGAGAGGAGACCGGAGGACCCGGAAGAAACCCACGCAAACACGGAGAGAACATACAAACTCTTTGCAGATGTTGACCCCAGTGCTGCAAGGCTGTAGTGCTAACCACTGAGCCACTGTGCTGCCCTTAAATACTTGTAGCTCCACAATGCAGGGGAATCTGGAGCAAAACAGATTTGGTTGGGACTTATAAACCAGGGCTGGCGCCAGCACTGGGCACGCAGGAGTGAGTGCCAGGGCCCAGAGATGCTGGGGGGGGCCCACATAAGGATGTACATAAGGAACCCCTGGGTAGCCCGGGGTCCAAGCCTTCTAGTGGACCTTCACCCATGAAATCCTGGTACATGTTCCTGTTCTCAATTCACATGTACACAAGAGCCAGGGTCGGCTCCAGGTTTCAGTAGGCCCCTGGGCCACAGAGCCTCAGTGGGCCCCTTTGCTATGAACTCATGTGGCTGCATTAAAAATTCAGAAACTAAAACAGTCTCCTGTTCCCTAAAATATTCCCTAGTTTATCATCACAAACATCCCCCTCATGGTTATTATATATAAAGCCCCTACCCCAAATGGTTTCATTAGATACAACCCCCTCAACCCCATGGATTCATTATGTACAGCCTTATGTGGGCCCCCCCCCCTCCCCCTGAAGCTCTGGGCCTCTGACACTTGCCCGGGTATGCCAAGTGCTGACGCCGGCCCTGACAAGAGAAATTTCAGGGCCATTTAAGGTCCTCCTCATGTCAGACAGAAGGGACACATCCTACATTCTGATTCTAGTCCCAGATGTAGGAAGTGATTCCAGTCTTGTAGGGGCTATACAGCCCCGGACCCACGGCAGTCTTAATCCATCCCTGGTTTGGTTGGGACTATTGCGAGGCATTCATGGACTTGTAGTTCTACAGCAATGATAATTTGTGCATGGCAATGTATTGTACATGCTTGTACTTGTAGTCCATAGTATAGGAAGGTGAGGAGTGTATCCGGCATCCAGCAGCCGCGTCCCCCTCCATCCCTGTAGACCGCTAAGCCAAAAAGCGAGGGCAAACTGCAATTAGTGGAACGCGCTCCATCATTAAAGAGCCCTGCTGAGAATTTCTGTTTAATAATGGTCTTAATTTAGTTATGATGGTAAATACTCATGTGAAAAATGTCAGCCTCTAAAACCATCTACAACCTGGATGTGCTCCAGTCCCTGTGTAATCTCATGTAATACACAAATTGCTATCACCCGGCACCATCTCATCATAGACGGTTCGGGGGCTGTTTTGTTTAAGAGCTCAGAGATGTGTTAATTAAAAATTAGCCCATAATTTGTTTGCATTTGGCATATTCATAACAAATAATTAGGATGTTACACAGTGCAAAGATGGAGTTCTATTATCAGCCCAATGTTTATTAGCGAGCCGCCTCGGATCGGGAGACATTGTGCACAAAGCCTGGAGGAGCCGGGATAATTATTATTTCTAGCGCTGCGGAAGCTCTTATTTACATCAAGATAAGTACTTTGTATTGGGGGTCTCACTTCTAGAGGCCCCTGCAACGTCTGGTGTTACATAGCTGCTCAGCCCCCCCTACCTATTACACATCAATAATAATACTCTATATAACAGAGGAACCATTACAGGCAGTCCCCGGGTTACATACAAGATAGGTTTGTTCTTAAGTTGAATTTGTATGTAAGTCGGAACCGTATACTTTATTATTGTAACCCCAGCCAAATTTTTTTTGGTCTCTGTGACAATTGGATTTTAAAAATGTTGGGTTCTCATAAGAATCAGAATTAACAATAAATCTTCATCAACAGCTGATCATTGTAGCCCAGGGCTAAAGTACAGTAAATTACCAACATCCAGAGGTCCGTTTGTAACTAGGGGTCATATGTACGTCGAGTGTTCTTAAGTAGGGTACCGTAATTCTCATGGAAGTGAATGGAGCACAGAACTGGGGGCGTGTCCTGACACTGCTGTGCTCTTAGCCCTTTGGATTGAGCTCTCACACAGCCCCGCCTCTCAGCTCTGAATAAAAGCTGTAGCATTCACCTGGAAGACTGATATAGCTTTTACTCAGAGTAGAATGGAGCATCTGTGTAGCAGCTCAGTGCAGGGTGCTAAGAGCACAGCAGTGGGAGGAGGACACACCCCCAGTGTTTATGTAAGTGATTTGGGGGTACCCTAACACTGCTATGCTTTTAGCTCTTTACATCGAGTTTCCCACAGCCCCTCCCCTTTGCTCTGAATAAAAGCTGTAGCATTCCCCTGGAAGACTGATATAGCTTTTACTTAGAGTAGAATGGAGCTTCTGTGTAGCAGCTCAGTGCAGAGTGCTAAGAGCACAGCAGTGGGAGGACACACCCCCAGCGCTCATATATACTTTTAGATACTGGTTAGCCAAAGCTATTACTACTGTTTAACCTATATACATGCACATTGTTGAATATGTCTTTAATTTATAGTGGATCTGAGTTAGTAAGGAGCAACTTTTTTGCTGCAGGAACAAAAGGATGAGAAAATTTAAAACGAAATTCTGCAGGTTTGGCCAATTTTCACTTTTAAAGGGGTATGGACTACAACCTAAAACACCTTATACTATATAATAGGAACTGTAGATAATAAGAACTAGGGGCTTTACTGCTCTTAACCTCTGCTCCCGACAGACTTTATTTTTTTTGTGTGTGAAAAAGTATTTTTGAAAAGATGCAAATGAGCTTAAGGGGCTCCTGTGTACATTATAGAAGCCCCTTCTGCCTCCGTGGGGTGTCAATGGATCCCTGGCAGGGGATCGGAGGAGTCGGTAGTAACAGTGAAGAAAGGTGTAAATAACTAGCAGCCAACAGGATCAAAAGGGACTTTTGTGACGTGCACAGGAGCCCCTTAGGCTCATTTGCATATTTTTGAAAAGCCCTTTTCACACAAAAATAAACCGTTAACAGCTAAATGAAGACCGTATCCTGTTGTCAGGGGGCACATGCCATCATGTAATCATGCTTGGGTTAAAACCACTGTATTTGGCTGCTGAGCCATGTGGAATATGTGACATTTTGGGCGATAGCCCAGGGTTCATACTTTCTAGATGCCCATGGCCACTCAGGCCACCCACCAAACTTTATACTGAGAAGGAGCTTCACCCATGAAATCCTCATACATCTGTTCCTGCTCTCAGTACACATGTACACAAGAGCCATTTCAGGACCTCTGCAGGTCCTCCAAAGGTCCTGAATCCCTAGATTGAAAGCAGGCAGAAGGGACACATCCTACATTCCCCACGTAGCTTCCAGTATGATATGTAGGAAGTGAATTTTGGACTTGTAGGGGCTGTAATATTCATACAGAGTGTCAGAGAAAACAGAGCGCTGTGCTCAGCAATTTCTGATGCTCCCATAGTATTGAAGGTAGCAGAAGAGCATATCCTGAACCTGCCACGCCATCAATTAGTGGATTGCTGGGTGTCCTGTTTTCATGATCTTGGGGGGGTCCCTGCAGTTGGAACCCCACAATCAGTTTGTTATCCCCTATCCTTTGGAAATGTAAGGAAATCAAATAGTCCCTTTAAAAAGGGAAAGGAATTCTGGTGCAAGTGTAAGATAGGGCATGACTGATGCATGAGTAATACATGACTGTGAGCAATCCCTGGGAAGCTGTGCCCTGCGCCTACACTGAAGTGTCTCATCAGGAGCAGACACATCACAGGAGCGGCGGAGGAGCTCATATGGAAGTGCTATTATTCACTATGAGAGGAGCGCAGAGGGGAGAAGAGATGAGTTTGTCATGTGGCACAGCCAAGCATGTTATTATCCGAGACCTCAGCTAAATAGTCTGCAATTCTGTCCAATATGAACAATCCTAGATAAATACAGAGCCGACCACAAATAGGAATCAACATCCAGATACCATAAGATAGATGATAGATAGAGAGAGAGAAGGAGAGAGAGAGAGAGACTTTCCTGTATAATGGTATAACAATGTGCACTTTTTAAATCTCTGTACTGTGACATCACTGTGTGTATTATCCCTGTACTGTGACATCACTGTGTGTATTATCCCTGTACTGTGACATCACTGTGTGTATTATCCCTGTACTGTGACATCACTGTGTGTATTATCCCTGTACTGTGACATCACTGTGTGTATAATCTCTGTACTGGGACATCACTGTGTGTATTATCCCTGTACTGTGACATCACTGTGTATTACCCCTGTACTGTGACATCACTGTGTGTATTATCCCTGTACTGTGACATCACTGTGTGTATTATTTCTGTACTGTGACATCACTGTGTGTATTATTCCTGTACTGTGACATCATTGTGTGTATTATTCCTGTACTGTGACATCACTGTGTGTATTATCCCTGTACTGTGACATCATTGTGTGTATTATCCTGTACTGTGACATCACTGTGTGTATTATCCCTGTACTGTGACATCACTGTGTGCATTATCCCTGTACTGTGACATCCCTGGATGTACTATCCCTGTACTGGGACATCACTGTGTGTAATATCTATGTACTGTGACATCACTGAGTGTATTATCCCTGTACTGTGACATCACTGGGTGTATTATCCCTGTACTGTAACATCACTGTGTATTATCCCTGTACTGTGACATCACTGTGTGTATTATCCCTGTACTGTGACATCACTGTGTGTATTATCTCTGTACTGTGACATCACTGTGTGTATTATCCCTGTACTGTGACATCACTGTGTGTATTATCTCTGTACTGTGACATCACTGTGTGTATTATCTCTGTACTGTGACATCACTGTGTGTATTATCCCTGTACTGGGACATCACTGTGTGTATTATCCCTGTACTGTGACATCACTATGTGTATTATCCCTATACTGTGACATCACTGTGTGTATTATCCCTGTACTGTGACATCACTGTGTGTATTATCCCTGTACTGTGACATCACTGTGTGTATTATCTCTGTACTGTGACATCACTGTGTATATTATACCTGTACTGTGACATCACTGTGTATATTATACCTGTACTGTGACATCACTGTGTGTATTATCTCTGTACTGTGACATCACTGTGTGTAATATCCATGTACTGGGACATCGCTGTGTGTATTATCTCTGTACTGTGACATCACTGTGTGTATTATCCCTGTACTGTGACATCACTGTGTGTATTGTACCTGGACTATGACATCACTGTGTGTATTATCCCTGTACTGTGACATCACTCTGTGTATTATCCCTGTGCTGTGACATCACTGTGTGTATTATCCCTGTACTGTGACATCACTGTGTGTATTATCCCTGTACTGTGACATCACTGTGTGTATTGTACCTGGACTATGACATCACTGTGTGTATTATCCCTGTACTGTGACATCACTGTGTGTAGTATCCCTGTGCTGTGACATCACTGTGTGTATTATCTCTGTACTGTGACAACACTGTGGGTATTATCTCTGTACTGTGACATCACTGTGTGTATTATCCCTGTACTGTGACATCACAGTGTGTAATATCCATGTACTGGGACATCACTGTGTGCAATATCTCTGTACTGTGACATCAATGTATGTATTATCCCTGTACTGTGACATCACTGTGTGTATTATCCATGTACTGTGACATTACTATGTGTATTATCCCTTTACTGTGACATCATTGTGTGTATTATCCCTGTACTGTGACATCACTTTGTGTATTATTCCTGTACTGTGACATCAATGTATGTATTATCTTTGTACTGTGACATCACTGTGTGTATTATCTCTGTACTGTGACATCACTGTGTGTATTATCCCTGTACTGTGAAATCACTGTGTGTATTATTCCTGTACTGTGACATCACTGTGTGTATTATCCCTGTACTGTGACATCACTTTGTGTATTATCTCTGTACTGTGACATCACTGTGTGTATTATCCCTGTACTGTGACATCACTGTGTGTATTATCCCTGTACTGTGACATCACTGTGCGTATTATTCCCGTACTGTGACATCACTGTGTGTATTATCCCTGTACTGTGACATCACTGTGTGTATTATCCCTGTACTGTGACATCACTTTGTGTATTATCTCTGTACTGTGACATCACTTTGTGTATTATTCCTGTACTGTGACATCACTTTGTGTATCATCCCTCTCCTGTGACATTACTGTGTGCATTATCCTGTACTGTGACATTACTGTATTTTCCATTATTTAAAAACCTAAGATTGCCTAAAACATGTTTCTGAAATAAATTTCTTCTAATACAAAAGTGAATGAAATGATGGTCAGTTTGTGAACTTGTTGTGTTGTGGCTTATTCGTAGATCAATATTCCATCATTTTATTGGGTCTTTTGACCACTATAAATTTTGGCACAACACCCGTCCATTCCTAGAGTTACATGAAACAATCCGACAAAATGATGGGAAGGAAGTTTGCGCCTTTTCAGATCATTTCTGCCAAAATAATAAAATTCATCGGTAAACATGAAGCTTTTTGATATATGACACGAGCCACAACCAAGAACCAGCAAACCAAGACATGGAGGGGGCGAGGAAGACCCCGAAATGTCAGCGCTGGGCACGGCCATAGAGAGGCCTTCATAGATATAAATGGATAGGGAGCGCAGCCTGCGTCTGTCAGGGTATGATCTCATCAGCCTATGATTATAGAAATTAAAGTTCACACACACACGGCTTATCCCCTATCAGCGGCCTCTGGTGACCCGCCAATCACCAGCTAATAGAATTACACTTCAAATCCCCACAGTTTAGGGCGATGTCTCTTTTATGCATCATATTATATTAAGAGTAAAAGAATTGACAACATCCATATACAGCGTAGACTCCTGATGCCCCCAGTGCTGGGGTATGGCTGCGTATATATGTATCCTAATACCCCGCCCCGCCCCCCCCCCCGCCCCCCAGTTCTGTTCTGTATTTTGTTATTTTACCTATATGGATACATCTTCACCTCTGAGGAACTACAAGTATCAGAGTGCACTGCTACATACAGGACAACTACTATGGTGCAGATTTACGATCCCGCAAAGCGTTGTCCGACGAGGATTCGGGTCCGGCGCGATTCACTAAGCTTGTGCGCCCGAGTTCCTGCATGCGTCGCTTCTGCGCCGAGGCCCGTCGGAGTTCACCTGCTCCTTCCCGGTGTGACACATTTCGAAATGTTAAATCCCGCACGTTGTCCGAATCCGTCGGATTGTCCGATGGTCCGCCCCCCCCCCCCCAATTTCTGTCGTGTGCAAACTGATGCGCCAAAATACGATAGCGTGCGCCAAAATCGCGGTGCAATTCGGCTCAAAACGGAAATTGTCGGGAAACCCGACGAAAATGCGTCCAACTGACCCTTAGTAAATGAGCCCCACTCATAGTAGTTTAATGCGTGTGTGCAATGTGCGTACATGCTCTATATGTGTGTGTACAGTATGTGTTTATATATGTATATATTATAGATTGCTGCGTGAATTCATGTATCTGTACTGTATGTGCATCTGTTTCTTGTTTTGTGTGTTGCACTTTGTGGGTGTCTTTATGCATCCATTATATATATATGTATGTTTTGAACGTTCCCCTGTTAATAATAATAATTCTTTATTTATATAGCGCACACAGATTACGCAGCGCTGCACAGAGCTTGTCAAATCGGTCCCTGTCTCCAACGGGGCTCACAATCTAATCAACCTACTAGTATGTTTTGGATTGTGGGAGGAAACCGGAGGACCCGGAGGAAACCCACGCAAACACGGAGAGAACATACAAACTTTTTGCAGATCTTAAACCCAGGTTCCCAGCGCTGCAAGGCTGCAGTGCTAACCACTAAGCCACCGTGCTGCCCCTATACACAGAAATCCGTACAAACAGAGTTGGCTCCAGGTTTCAGTAGGCCCCTGGGCGACAGAGCCTCAGTGGGCCCATTTGCAGTGAACTCACATGGCGGCATTTACAATTTAGAAACTATAAAAGTTTCCTGTTCCCTAAAATATTCCCTAGTTTATCATCCCAAACAGCCCCCACATGGTTATTCTATATCAAGAACCTCTCACCCCCTACGGGCTCATTAGATACAGCCCCCCTCAGTTCATGGATTCCTTATGTACAGCCTTATGTGCACTTGCCCAGGTGTGCCCTGCATACACATATTTCTAGTGCCTACTCGTGTGGTTTGTGTATTTATTTATTAGAAGTGTCCTAGTTGCTCTTGGCAACCAATCAGAGCTCAGCTTTCATTTCTTCACAGCTGTTTTTATAATGGCAGCTGAGCACTTATTGGTTTGCCATGGGCAACTAGAACACTTTTACCTCAGACACTTCTAAAAAATCTTGGTGTCTATGTGTGTAGTTATCCTTATATGTGTGTGTTGTGTGGACAGCTATATATACATACAATCATATGTCTGTGTGTGTAGTTGTGTCTTTGTGTGCATCTATATATGTGTGTGTATATAGACACACACGTATATGTGTAGTTGGGGGAGATTTATCAGAAGTGTCTGGGAACAAAACTGTTCTAGTTGCCCATGGCAACCAATCAGAGCTCAGCTTTCATTTCCCCCACAGCTGTTTATAAAATTAAAGCTGAGCTCTGATTGGTTCCCATGGGAAACTAGAGCAGGTTTACCTCAGACACCTTTGATAAATCTCCCCCGTTGTGTCTATGTGTGTGTTAGCCTCAAGGACTGTGTTTATGTGTATTTATAGATATAGATACACATATACATTTGTCTTTGTGTATTTGTGTCCTCCAGAACTGTGTCTATGGGGGATATTTATCATGGCTTTGGTGTAGAAGCCCTGAAATAATCGCAAATGCTAGAACTTACGAATATTTTCCCTGATCCGCCCCTCTACACTAGGTGGGCGTGGAGGGGGCATGGCCAGCCGGCGGGTAGTTCCTGCCCCCGCACCTGCGCGCTCGCACCTGCGCACTTTCCCATTTTCGGGTGTGAAAATTTCCCTGGTGCGATTATTTCTGCACTAGGCCGGGCCTGGCATAAAAATAAATAAATAATGTATGTATATAGATTACCTATACACGTATGTGTGTAGTTGTGTCTGTAGCTGTGTGCTTTTTGTATATTGTTTGAATGTGTGTATATAGATTACCTACAGATAGATACACACATGTGTCTATGTGTGTAGTTGTGTGCTATCCTCCAGGGCTGTGTGCTTTGTGTATATGTTGTGTATGTATCTATATACATTATATATACATAGATACACACATATGTCTATGTGTGTAGTTGTGTCTGTAGTTGTGTGCTTTGTGTATATGTTTTGTATGTATGTATATAGATTACCTATACATAGATACACATGTGTGTCTATGTGTGTAGCTGTGTGCTTTGTGTCTATGGATTGTATGTGTGTATATAGATTACCTATAGATTGATATACAGATGTGTCGATGTGTGTAGTTGTGTCTGTAGCTGTGTGCTTTGTGTATGTTTTGTATCTATGGATTGTATGTGTGTATATAGATTACCTACAGATAGATACACACATGTGTCTATGTGTGTAGTTGTGTGCTATCCTCCAGGGCTGTGTGCTTTGTGTATATGTTTTGTATGTATATATATAGATTACTTATACATAGATACACACATGTGTCTATGTGTGTAGTTTTGTCTCTAGTTGTATGCTTTGTGTATATGTTTTGTATGTAGGTATATATATTACCTATACATAGATACACACGTGTGTCTATGTGTGTAGCGGTGTGCTTTGTGTCTATGAATTGTATGTTTGTATATAGATTACCTATACACAGATACACACGTGTCTATGTGTGTAGTTGTGTCTGTAGCTGTGTGCTTTGTGTATATGTTTTGCATGTATTCATATAGTTTACCTATACATAGATACACACGTGTCTATGTGTGTAGTTGTGTGCTATCCTCCAGGGCTGTGTGCTTTGTGTATATGTTTTGTATGTATCTATATAGATTATATATACATAGATACACACATGTGTCTATGTGTGTAGTTGTGTCTTTAGCGGTGTGCTTTGTGTATATGGATTGTATGTATGTATATAGATTACCTATACATAGATACACACGTGTCTATGTGTGTAGTTGTGTCTGTAGCTGTGTGCTTTGTGTATATGTGCTGTATGTATGTATATAGATTACCTATACATGTGTCTCTGTGTGTAGTTGTGTGCTATCCTCCAGGGCTGTGTGTGCTATGTGTATATGTGCTGTATGTATGAATGTATATAGATTACCTATACATGTGTCTCTGTGTGTAGTTGTGTGCTATCCTCCAGGGCTGTGTGTGCTTTGTAAAATCCTCCCCATCATCCAGACCAGTGTGTTGTGCAGCTGAATGAGAGTTGCATGAATACACACGAATAGAGCTGTGTGCTTAGCTAACCGGCTAATGTGAGCACCAGGAGGGCACCAACGTCCCAGCCTTCTCCTCATCACTGCCATGTAATGGTAACCCCAGCCTGGCACACTGCTGCCCCCTGCCCTGCCACCCCTATACACTATACTGCACATCTATACAGCACGGGCATAGCTGCCCCTCTCATCTCTGATAACAGGACTGTACCAAACCACCAGCACTATTATACATAGTCATCATCATATTATTATATATTACACTTCCTTATTATAATACTAAAGTGCTACTACACATTGTATCATCATTATAATATTGTGCACACTGTAGCATTATAGTGCAGCCCTACACATTATGACGTTGTTGTAGCACTACACATTATAATATTACTGTCCTGGTGTAGCACTACATAACTTATTGTCTTGGAGTATTACTAGTGTCCCATTGTAACACTAAATATTTGAACATACTTCTTATAATATTGTACCACAACGCATTGGACCATTATGATAATACTGCCACATTACACTGTGCAGTCTTATTGTAACACTGTAACTCATAATAGTGAGACAATATGATATTATAGCAGAATTACACTTTGTAAGATAGTTTGTGGTCTTATGGTTTTGTAGCAGTAATATTGTACTGTTATATCACTTTGCCATGACATATGGTACAGTTATAATACTCAAGATCTACACGATGTATCATTATAATATCAAGGCACTACACATAGTATTGTTATTAAGCTATTTTATGATATTGTACTACTACATATTGTTGCGTGTTACATTATGCTACTACACATGTCTTATTCTTATAATGTACTACAAGAGTGTCACCCTACTACTGACTGCACATTGTAGTCTTACTATTCTATTGTACTACTTCACATTGTAGTCTTCTTATTATATTGCACGACACATAAAGTCTTATTATAATTGTGGACTCCAACACATCCTAGTCCTATTATTATTTTGTACTACACATTGTAGTCTTCTCATTATGTTGCATTACTATCCAATTAAGTTTTTCTATTATATTGCACTACTGCAAATTGTTCTCCTGGAGATTGTTCTCCTGTCCTTATTTTCTTACTTTATGCTATTTAACACTAGAATGTCCTATTTTTAAACATTGTATCCCAATTGTAATTCGTTAACACTACACATTTTTACTGTAGTACTACTCATTGTAGCTGCATTATTATATTTTACTACTATTCACTGTAGTTCTGCTATTATACCGTACTACTACACATTGCAGTCTTATTATATTGTACTACTACACATTGCAGTCTTATTATATTGTACTACTACACATTGCAGTCTTATTATATTGTACTGCTACACATTGTAGTCTTATTATATTGTACTACTACACATTGCAGTCTTATTATATTGTACTACTACACATTGCAGTCTTATTATATTGTACTGCTACACATGGCAGTCTTATTATATTGTACTACTACACATTGTAGTCTTATTATACTGTACTGCTACACATTGCAGTCTTATTATATTGTACCGTTACTCATTGTAGTCTTATTATATTGTACTGCTACACATTGCAGTCTTATTATATTGTACCGTTACTCATTGTAGTCTTATTATATTGTACTGCTACACATTGTAGTCTTATTATACTGTGCTGTTACTCATTGTAGTCTTATTATATTGTACTGCTACACATTTAGCCTTATTATTAATATATTGTATTGCTACACATTGTAACCAGATTATTAGACTCAACTGCTACACATGAATCCATATTATTATTTTCATACACTATGCTTTGTGTATTATCATTTATTAAGGGTAAACATTGCATCCCAATCCCAACTGCAATTCTTTAACATTAAACATAATTAACTGTAGAGCTGCACATTGTATCGTTACACTATTGTACTACCACTACATATTGTATCTATTGTACTACTACTATGGATTGTATCTATTGTACTACCACAACTACTACACACTATACGACAGAAACTACTACACATTGTAACATTTGCATGCTATTGTAGCACTATACAGTGTATCTTTTTAAACTACACATTTTATGAGTAATAATAATAATAATTGCTTTATTTAGAATATTGTTTAACTTTTTCTTGTTCTTTTGTAGTATTATAACCCTAATTGTATTATTACTATTCAATTTCTGCAATACACATTGTGCCATTATAAAATTTTGGGCTAATATATTTTTGTAACAGTGCATATTGTATTTTTACTATCCTTCTGCAGCAATACTTATTGTTTTATGACAACATTTGTACTTTTCTAATATTGTAACACTACATTGAATTATTACAATTAAATAGTACAGTGTCGGTATTCTATTATTACTATTATAGTATTGTGACACTTTGTATTATTACTTTTATATTGTACTAAATTGTGACAGTACACATTGTATTTTTACTTTTCTATTGCAGTAATACACATTGTGCCATTACAATATTTAGCAATTGACATTGTATCCTTGCCATACATGTGCTTTATTATTACCTTCTGCTCCACGTTGTGACTTTGTATCATCTGGTAACATTGTAATTCTATGGTGACTTTATATGTTGCAGTAGTGTAAACTCTTTGATACTATTGTTGCATGAAAAGGTAGAATATGAAGTTTGTGGTGTGTGTGTGCTGTGCCATCTGCTGGGGTGCTTTACATTGATCTCACTCACTTCTCCATGTTATTTCATGTTAATCATCACCCTCATCCGGATAATAAAGTAATAAGTGTGGCTACAGATAAGGATCAGGTCCTAGCAAGTATAGAGGAGGCTGCCTGGGATGGTGGGGGTGATAGGCCCTATCTTCCTCAGGCAGATCCGCATCTGCTGCCGCAGCTTACATGCAGATTTACACCTCAATCACCTCCTGCACAAATCCCCCCAGCCCCATCATCATCACTACCAGAATGTATGGATCACATGCACTATATTATATGATACACTTTATATATAAATATATGTGTGTGTATATATATATATACTCCATATGCACTATATAATATGATTTATATATATATATATATATATATATATATATATATATATATATATATATATATACAATCCACTCATATATGCTATATATATATATATATATATTACTCTCCAGCAATGCACCAAACTGCAATAAAACCCCCAAAGGCACCGATATATGCAAAAATTTCTCCAAGAGTTTAATATTATTTTACAAAAAAAAATTGCAAACATCATTGTTTTCTTCTTTAAATAAAGTCTCCTGTGTGTAAATTAATTTATCATTAAAAAAAAAAAAAAGGTTCACGCTATCAGGATGATGAGGGTGGTGGTCTTTTATATCTATAGATTGTATACAGTTAATAATAATTTTGGGAATCGTGTGCTGGGAGGGGCTTCAATGTATAGAGCAATATAGAGAGAGACATATAGGCATATAGAGTATCAGCTGTAGATCCTTGTACCCCCATTCACTGAGCTGTGCACATAGGATTACAAGAAAACAAAAAAAGCAGAGGCAAATCCTAATCCACGTTAACCTTACAACCCCTGTAATATCCATAGGAGACTTGAAACCATTCACGCATACAGAACATTATATATGGCTGTCCTTATAAGAACAAAGATGGACAAATATATACACATAAATATATATATATATATATATATATATATATATGTGTGTGTGTGTGTGTGTGTGTGTGTGTGTGATAGGATCCCTTGTAAATATCCCTACGTATATAAACGTCCTCCATACATATACACCATGCACTAACATATACAGACTCACTTCTTGCATGTGTGCAAACTAATAATTTCTCAGAAATCACATATAGTAAATATTTCCTAATAAACAATTATCACACTCATTACTCTCAATCCAATCATTCTGATTCTTAAAGTCGCCTGGAGTTGAAGTGTAATATGTAGGGGCCCCTTTAACACAACAACCCCCCCCCCCTTCCTTCCCTATCCCTTCTTGGATGATATAATTTAATCTTTCCTAATGGGGTGGAAGGCATGTGGTCACTGGGAAGTGAAGGATGAGGTGGACAAGGAATTACAGGTTCTCAAGTTTTCTTTGTGACTTCATAAAGAAGATTACAAAAAAAAATAAAAATGTAATTTCAAGTAACAACAAGTTCGATTCTCCTCCTCCTCGTGTTTAGTTCCTTGCTGATACCCAGCCTGGGGCACAAATAAAAGTTCAAGGGAGTAAGGTGAATGTAGGATAGTGCAAACAGGATTTGGTGCAGAGCATGGAGGCTGCAGGATTGTTATGGGTGAGGGGTGCAGGATAGCTATGTGGGGATGGGGGTGCAGGATAGCTATGTGGGGATGGGGTTGCAGGATAGCTATGTGGGGATGGGGGTGCAGGATAGTTATGTGGGGATGGGGGTGAGGGGTGCAGGATAGTTATGTGGGGATGGGGGTGCAGGATTGTTATGTGGGGATGGGGGTGAGGGGTGCAGGATTGTTATGTGGGGGTGAGGGGTGCAGGAATGTTATGTGGGGATGGGGGTGAGGGGTGCAGGATTGTTATGTGGGGGTGAGGGGGGCAGGATTGTTATATGGGGAAGTGGGTGAGGGGTGCAGGATAGTTATGTGGGGATGGGGGTGAGGGGTGCAGGATAGTTATGTGGGGATGAGGGGTGCAGGATTGTTATGTGGGGATGGTGGTGAGGGGTGCAGGATAGTTATATGGGGAAGGGGGTGAGGGGTGCAGGATAGTTATGTGGGGATGGGGGTGAGGGGTGCAGGATTGTTATGTGGGGGTGAGGGGGGCAGGATTGTTATATGGGGAAGTGGGTGAGGGGTGCAGGATAGTTATGTGGGGATGGGGGTGAGGGGTGCAGGATAGTTATGTGGGGATGAGGGGTGCAGGATTGTTATGTGGGGATGGGGGTGAGGGGTGCAGGATTGTTATGTGGGGATGGTGGTGAGGGGTGCAGGATAGTTATATGGGGAAGGGGGTGAGGGGTGCAGGATAGTTATGCGGGGATGGGGGTGAGGGGTGCAGGATTGTTATGGGGGTGAGGGGTGCAGGAATGTTATGTGGGGGTGAGGAGTGCAGGATTGTTATGTCGGGGTGAGGGGTGCAGGATTGTTATGTCGGGGTGAGGGGTGCAGGCTAGTTATGTGGGGATGGGGTGAGGGGTTCAGGATTGTTATATTGGATGGGGGGGAAGTGCAGGATAGGTAAATAGTGATGGGGGTGATGGGTGCAGGATTGTTATATGGGGATGGTGGTGAGGGGTGCAGGATCGTTATATATGCACGGACTTCTGAATACTGTAGATTGTAATGCAAGTAATCAGATTATAATAACTCTGCAGGATCGACACCCACACTTCCCATACACATCTGTTATTTCAAGACCCATATTATATATATATATAGCAACGCTTCCTGTATACACTTTAAAAAACTTGAAAGACACACATATATTGCTATACATTGCAACACTCCTATAGAGATTAACCCTGTAATTGGTGCCCACCATGCTCCAAAAAAAAACACTCAGAAAAAAAAGTGCAATTCAGGGAAGAGAAGAAAAGTTCTTTATATTTGTGGGGGTTCAGTATAAAACACGGACATAGCTGGATATAGATAAGAAAGTATGAATACTGTATCGATGTACATATATAGAGAGAGTGTCAGTAATAACACGGAGAGACAGGGGTAACACGCTCTTGTAGAAGGGGTCACAGTCAGAGCAATCACACAGGCTTCCCTACGGCCCGAGAACCCTCGGGAACCTCTGACTGATGAAAGTGTGACCGAGGAGGGAGAGGACGAGAGAGAGTCACCTACAGAGAGACAGACGCAGAGAGAGGGACTTGTAGAGAAAGAATAAGACGCAAGAGAGAGAAAGAGACAATCAGAGAGAGAATAAGAAGAAACACGGAGAAAGGGACAGGAGAGACAAGTAGATGATGAGAGAGGGCAGACACAGGGAAAGAAAAAGGAGAGAATAAGAGTCGACAGACACAGTAAAAGGGACAGGAGAGACAGGTAGATGATGAGAGAGGGCACTCTACAGAAAAAAAAAGAGATAGAAGAGAAGAGACACAGAAAAGAAGAAATAGCAAAAAAAAGAGTGAAAAACAAGGAAAAAAAGTAAAAAGAAGAGAGAGACAAAGAGATAAATACAGAAATAGAGAGAGTGGCCGAAGAATGGACAGAAGTAAGAAGAGAGACACATATGCGACAGAATCCGAAAGAGAGACAGAAAATGAGGAAAGAGACAGACATGGCACAAAAAGGGAGAAGAAAGTAAAAGGAAGAGAAATATGAATTGACAGAGGTAAGAAAGAGACACATAGCGGCAGAATCCGAAGACAAACTGAAAAAAAAAACAGAAACAGTATAAAAAAGAATTAACAGCAAGAAAAAGATAGAATAGAGATAGTTCCATAAAGAGACAGAGAGGAAGGAATAGACAGCAGCAAAAATGAGTGAGGAAGAGAGATACATATGGGAAGGAAACAGAGAGACTGTGACCGAAAGAGACAGAAATAGAGAGAGGAGATAAAGGGAGAAAAACAAGTAAAAAAGAGAGATAATAAAGGTTGGAGAGAACAGAGAGAGCGACAAAAGAGTGACATAAAGGAGAGAGATGTAAGAGACAGTAAGAGAGTGTGTGAGAGCGAAAGTCAGAAAGTTATGAGAGAGACAGAACATGAGAGGAAGAGCAGGAGAAGGGGTGAGAGAGACAGAGATCAGTGATCGGGGAGGTCAAATATTAAGAAGGAGGATTCTCCATATTATATACAGGCATTATATACTACACATATTATTATATTACAGCTGGGAGTGGCCTCATCATTGACATATACATAATTCATATAAAATCTTGAAATAAAAATAAAAATCTGTTACAGTCATAAACTATTTCTTTTTTTTTTTTTTTGCTTTTTTTCTTTTTTTCCACAATAACCAGAAACCCACACAGGCAGTGACAGAGGGTGAGGAGGAAGGTGCTCAGTATCAGAAGATGATTCATTGATTGATTGTCTGCTGGACACAACAAATAAAGGAGTAAAAACCATCATGGCGGAGGGGGAGGGTGGGAAATAATAATAATAATAATAATAATAATAGGGGGCATAGGGTGGGCATGTGAGTTGCTCCTCTTGGTGGGTTTAGGTCCTGGGTAGGTTTTAGGATTGGACTTGTGTGTAGGTTAAGGTCCCCACATACAAATGTTACATGCAAGTGGCTGTGCTTGTTCCTGCAGAAGTCTATAGGTGCCACCTTGTTGTGTGCCAGTCCTTGGAAGTCCAGCTCCATCATCAGTTCAGTTCAGCTGGCTCTATGTGTCTCTATCATACATCACATTCCGAATCACTGGAGGTGACAGACAGGATGGAGGTGCCAGTCTCAGCTCTCTCTGCCAGGCTGGACACACTGGTTGTGGGACTGGCAGCAGCTGTGGAAGGAGACTCTGCAGAGCTGTGTGTGGGGCAGCCGGGCTCTGCCAACGACCTCATGCCACTCTGTCCGATAGACTGGTGCTGGAGCCTAGAGAGGGGGAAGGGGGGACACCACAAAATAATCAGGGTGAATAGTTGCAAATTGTAGCTGGCACAATACACTAGAATGCCCCAATGCCACAATGCATAGGGCACCTTACACTGTATATCCCTCCTATAACATACTGTACTCCATAAATTACACATCCATCATTTCAGTACAGGACTAATCAACATATATGTTACGTATAGATGACAAATCTACACACTCAAGTATTAGGGATTGATTTTATATATGCATCACATGACCACCCTATATGTTATATATGTATACAGAAAAGTAACGTGCATTTATATAGTACATGCTCTATATGATCATCATATATGTTATATATGTATTATATGTCACTTATAGACAGGAAACTGTCATGCATTTATATTACACATGTTCTTTATGTTATATATGTATTACATGGCAGTTAAGTATAATGCATTCATATAGTGCATGCTCTATATGATCATCCTATATGTTATATATGTATTATATGTCAATTATAGACAGGAGACTATCATGCATTAATATTACACATGCCCTAAATGTTATATATGTATTATATGTCAGTTATAGACAGGAAACTATCATGCATTTATATTACACATGTCTTATATGTTATATATGTATGTTATGTCAGTTTATTATCATGCATTTAATATGTACATGCACTATATGATCATCCTATATGTTATATATGTATTATATGGCAGTTATAGACAGGAAACTATCATGCATTTATATTACACATGTTCTATATGTTATATATGTATTATATGACAGTTATGTATAATGCGTTTATATGGTGCATTCTCTCTATGATCATACAATATGTTATAAATGTATTTTATGTCAGTTATATACAATACAGTATCATGCATGTATATTACACATATGTTATGTGTTATATGTTATATATGTATGTACATGCACTATATGATTATCCTATATATTATACATGTATTATATGGCAGTTATAGACACTATCGTGTATTTATATCACCTATGCCCTATATGATCATCCTATATATTATATGTGTCATTAATTACACCGAAGTTTTGGTATTGTTTAAAATACATGAATTGTATGATTACCCTTCTGTTCTTATATGTATGTCATTTATATAAAGTATATATAGTAAAGTATCATGCATTTATATCGTGCATGCATTGTATGATCACCCTAAATATTATATATGTGTTATATGTCAATTATTTACACTCAAGTATCATGCATTTATTTTCTACATGTATGATCATCCTAAATATCATATATGTATAAAATGTTAATGATCTACACCCAGATATCATACATTTAGAGCATACGTGTATCACATGATCACCCTATTTATTATATGGATGGAATATGTCAATTATACACAGTGAACTAGGCGACCAGCTTATATAATATATATGTATAATATGTTATTTACATGTATCTACCCAAGACTCATAGCTTACTACTTCTATGTGACATATGTTAAGAATATAAACATATATATTGTACTGTGCATGATATAGATCAAGTATATATGTTATAGATGTATAATATAGATGTATAATATTATATAGATTATGACTGTGCCCATCACAGATGTACACGAATTGAAGACCACTGTATACTCGCATGTATAATGTGCGAGATGTAATATCATCACGACTGTGTATCTGATATATATATATATATATATATATATATATATATATATATATATATATATATATATATATATATATACACATGTGTAGATGTGCAGATATACTTGTAGTTATGTGCATACATAACTAGAGATATTCATGTATATGAGGGTGGTTATACCTCCATATCATTTTACATACATGTGACATCATATGCACCTGATCATGTAGACACACACATATATGATCAGCACAGGCTCTAATAATAGGATATGTATTTATAATGCGCGTATAAAGTGTAGATTTTCTGCTAGTTCAGCAGATTTAAATGTAAAAATATATTCCAATATCGTCTAAATATCGTCATGCATTTATTATGTTATTACTATTTCTAAAATCTATATTATATATATATCTAATATTTTAATATTATCTTATTCATTTATATTATTTCCTATAGTATTTCCTTGCACCACTCCTCCCTACTCCACATGCACCAACAGTTTTTGCATTTTTCATTGCTTTTCTCCCTTTCTATTTCCTATATATAAGATTCCGAATGTACAATAAAAAAAATAAACACTGAAAAAGTAAACAATATTTTTAGCTCTCATTTATAACTTTTTTGCTGCACACGCGAGTAGTAGGTTTCGCTGAGCTGATCCTGAACCACATTGTATAGTATCATTACTCTTTTTGCAAATCGCAAGTGTCTCCCTATACAATATATACATTATATACCACTTAAACCTGACATTTCACCTTAAATAAAAAATAAAACTATATATGCTGGGATGATCTGCCCAAGCCCTGACGAGTTATGTAAAATAATACACTCACTGCAATCTATGTGCACAAATCATAGAAAAATAACATATAAAATAACGTAGAAGCAGCAACAATTAATAGTGATACAAAGTATAACATAAACTCTGATCAAGAGACGTGTCCCTGTTTGCCAAAGGCTGTAATGTGAGAATGGAATTTTATTTATAGCATATTTTCAAATATTTATGACTTTTTTTTTAGGCAAAGTTTTAATATGTAGGGTTTGATTTTTTTTCTAAAGGTTGTAGAAAAAAAGGTTATTAGTAATTAGTTATGAATAAAACTAATCGTAACATTGCTGCAGGGGTCATAGTCATAGTAGCTGGTAGTCATATATATTATTTTATCTACCGATCCATATCTATCTATCTATCTATCTATCTCATATCTATCTATCTATCTATCTATCTATCTATCTATCTATCTATCTATCTATCTATCTATCTATCTATCTATCTATCTATCTATCTATCTATCTATCCATGGATGTGAATATATACGTTGTGTAATGTTATAATGGCTCTGTCAATAGCCCCAGTGCTGACAATAGCCCCCTGCAGCCAGCCCTGTTTACCATTTAAGCCTAGCCGCTGTAATTCCCTAATTTGACCCCCTAACAAAAAATTGGAAAGAGGTAAACAATTTGTGTGAGTGTAGAAATGAGGAGGCTTCTGCCAGTGACATCATGTAATGAATTTCACAAGACAATGGATGGGCTGCACGTCTGTTTACACACTGCTGTGTTAATTGAATGGAAATCAGGACCTGCCTGAAGAAGAAGCTACTTATTTAAGAAGGGTCCATAATGCTCCAAAATTCAGGTCAATCACCTATGCATATTCTATCTATCTATCTATCTATCTATCTATCTATCTATCTATCTATCTATCTATCTATCTATCTATCTATCTATCTATCTATCTACCTATCTTCTATATCATACCATATCATATCTATCTACATATCTATGTAAACATCACAGCACATGGGGAAATGCAGTTACTAAAATCACCATTATCACTATTCTAAAATATTATCATTATTTTCTATATTTATCAATATTTATCCATCATATTTATATATCTTTAGAAATATACATTCATAAAACAGATTGCATAGCATTCTTCAAATGTCACTAGGATTGTCTAATGTTTAGATAAGGTTACAAGTAAATTTTATTAGCTAAAATGCACATTATATGCATATTCCAAATTTGAGTTCTCAGTTATAGTTTATTTAATGAGTAAATTAACTTAAATTTTAGGGCAATGATTGTTAATTTATTATTATTGTTATTATTATTATTTAGTGTATTTTTAAATTGTTTTATATAGATACGTTGAAGACAAGGAGATATATATGAGATGCCTATATAGATATGGAATGAATGGTTAGAGATGGATAGAAAAATAATGGATAGATAGGAATGAGATATATTGATAATTAGAGACAGATAGATAAATGTGAGATGGATAGATATATATTAGAGATGGATAGTTAAAAGATGGATAGATTGATAATTGAAAGGTGTCAATTAGATACATTGATATAAATAGATATCTATTAGAGATAGATAGATAGATAGATAGATAGATGTGCCAAAAAATCTAACTCATCTCTCCTACAATTGCATTTATATACATATGTACACACATAAAACTTTCTTATTTTATAAATCCCCCTAAGTTTACTAGTTGCTACTAGTATTATGCTATTTTGTACGATTGTATGTACATTATATGCATTTATCTAGAGGTGACCTGGCAGTATGAGTTGAGTGCAGGAAGTGTTGGTCTGTAGCAGGATAATTTTGCTGGGCACTGACCTGTTTTTAGCTGCTGCTGCCCTGTCTCTTTGCCTTCGGTTTTTGAACCAGTTGCCCACCTGGGTGGGTGTGAGTCCAGTGGCCTGGGCCAGTTCCCTTTTCTTGCTGGGATTGGGGTACGGGTCCTGTAGATACCATTCCCTTAGGAGGCTGCGAGTCCTCTCCTTGAAGCAATGGGTTTTCTGTTCTCCATCCCAGATGGTCCTGGGCAGAGGAAACTTCTTCCTCACCCTGTATTTATCAACGGGTCCTAGGGGGCGCCCCCTGAGTTTCTCAGCCTCCTGATAGTGGGCTTCCAGCCACATGGCCTGCAGCTTTCCATGGGACTCCTTAGTGAACTTGTGGTTCTCCAGGATGTGGTAGAGGTCTCTGAAGTTGCCTGTATGGAAAGCCACCACCGCCCTGGCTCTGAGGATGGACTCATGCTTGTTGATGGCCTCACAGGCGCCAGGGGCCACAGGTAGGGACCATAGGAATCTCCCCAGCCTCTCAATGTCCCCTGTCTCCTCCAGCGTCTCACATACGCTGGCCACTTGCTCCGGGGAGAAGTTGAGGGTGGGCAACTGGAACATGGACAACTCTTCGGGGGCTCTGGAGCTGCTGCTGGTGGTGGCCAGGAGCAGGGAGCGCTCACTGCTGAAGTTTGGTAGGAAGAAGTGGGTGGGATAGAGCTCTAGAGGAGACCTGAACACCATGGAATGACCGCAGAGCAGGCTGGAGACCACAGAGAAGAAGAAGAAGGAGAAAGAGGAAGTGAAAGAATAAGAAGAACAACAATAACAATAAATAAAAAAGAAACATTCAAGCTCTGAGCAGCAGCAGCACTCATCAGCAGCAGCAGCCTCCTGATAATGACACCGGCCTCATCATATCTCCACACTGAGTGCAGCATTGAAACATTGTATCCCTTTTCTATTGGTCTACAAGGTGTCGTTCTAAGGTCCCCATAGCAACGCTGCCAATCACTGTCAAGTGTGCCAATCATGTTCTCCAACGTCATGCCAGCCACCACTTCCCCTAAAATGAGGGAGGGAGGAGGGAGGGAGGAGGGAAGGGCAGAGCACAGAGAGAGGGAGGGAGGGAGGAGGTGCTGCTGCAGCTCCTTCTGCTGCTTCTAGTGCTGGTGCTGGTGCTGGTGCTGGAGCTTTATCTAATCTGTTACTCCCCTTCCCCTAAATAAGGGATCAAATAATGTGATTGCTGAATGGGATGAGCAATTAGTGGGTGGAATATTATTGTGGAGCTAAAGGAGATATGGGGGGGAAGGGGGGGATCAGGAGGGGTGGGGGGTATAGGGAGTAAATGGGCTACACGTTGGAATAAAGGGGCTTCTGACTGAGACAATTTACACATGATTTGCACGTAGTTTCACTTCATTCTGCCCATGTGAGCACTAATAGTGCAGGGAAGAAAGGAGAGATGAGATCATTAGAGACATCCTCACACTGCTGTGACCTTAGCAGAGGCTGCTCCCTGTACCTGGCACTGCTGCTGCTGCAACTTCACACCGCTTAACCCCTTCCTCGCCCACAGCACAACTACCTGGGGGGGTTGTAGTCTCAAGGACTTCACAAACTTTCCTTCTACTTTGGAAACATTGTGTAAGAAAGCAAATTCTCAGCAGCTTCTGAACTTTACTTCTCATTTATAAAGTATAAAAAAAAAAATTAGAGTTTGTTTGTGAACATGTTATGAATGAATGTGGGTACATGTGTGTATTTTATTTTTAATTGAGTATACATCTGTGTGTGTGCCGGTTTCTGTGTATTTGTGTGATAGGTGTACACTTTTATTTATTTTTTTTTTTGTATGAATGTGTGTGTGTGATTGCGTTTTACTTTGTGTTTTTATAGCTCTATGCATTTTTTTTTATCAGTTTGACCATATATATATGTGTGTTTTGATGTGTGTAAATGATTGTATATATATATATATATATATATAAGATTTGTGTTCATTAATGTATCTATATGTGTATTTATGATTTTATGAATAAATGTGCATGACTCTATGTATATGTTTATGCATGACTCTATGTATACATTTGTGTATGACTGTGTTTATATGTATGATCATGTATATGTATGATCATGTATGTGTGTGTATGTGACTGTGTATATAGGTGTGTTAATAACTTTATGCATATGTGTGTATGACTCTATGTATAGGTGTGTTAATAACTTTATGCATATATGTGCATGACTGTATGCATATGTTTATGCAGGACTGTATGTATATGTGTGTGTATGACTGTATGTATATGTATGATCATGTATATGTATGATCATGTATGTGTGTATGTGTGTGTGACTGTGTATATAGGTGTGTTAATAACTTTATGCATATGTGTGCATGACTCTATGTATAGGTGTGTTAATTACTTTATGCATATATGTGCATGACTGTATGTATATGTTTGTGTATGACTATGTATATATGTGTGTGTGCATGTATATGTGTGTGACTTTATGCATATGTGTGTAGGACTATATATATATGTTTGTGTATGAATGTATGTATCTGTGTGTGTCTGTGTGTTTATGATTAGTTATGTGTGTGTATGACTATATGTGTATACATGTATGCATGAGTATATGCATATAAAAGCTCAAATTACTCCTATAATTAAACTGTTTAAAAAATATTGCCAATTTTAGTCTTCTATATCTTGTATAGTAAGTATTGATGATATTTTGGTTGCACATATGTTGCATATTGTATACATATAGTGCAGAAGCTGTCTCCAGCATGGGGTTGTGCAGGTGGTAGCAGTGGTAGGTGTGTGCCGCTATGGCAGTATGATTTACACAGATTTGTACGGGTCATGGCAGTCTTTCCAGCCTTACTGTGTATATTTAGACAGGACTTTGCTTGGTGTTAAAAAGTGTATATATTGAATGGGTTCACACACAGTAGCAGACAATGGGCACATTGTAAGGGCATGTACAACGCGTATTGAAACGCTGCAGCCAGACTTGTGCTAATCTGCCCTCAGTAAAGCTGAAATAATTATCCTAAGCTCCTTCCTACAAGAAAAATCAGTCAGGAATTCAAAGTTTTTTCTTAAAGATCCTTTCTGCATTCCGATGGAGATCTAGGGGCAAGTGTAGAGCCCCAACTACTGCTAGTATCAATGCAGAGAGCACACAACAATGCCCATGCTGGACACAGGGTGAAATGACCCTTTACATGGGATCTGAGGGGGGAGTAGGTGGAGTGCCCCTTTATTGGGGGCTACATATGCACAATAGGGGACAGGAAACACTATAGGATTACTCCCTGAGTGTGAATTGTGTACAAAGTGCAGACACACACTTATATACCCATACATTCATACATACACACAATCATACATACACAAATACTTATACTCATACACAAACACATACACACTATCATACATACATTCAATCATACATACACAAATACTTATAAACACACACACAAACATACATACATACTTACATACATGCCTAGTGCATGCATACATACATACATTCATACATAAATAATATATAAATCTTACACACACTTATACACCAATACAATCATACACACACAATCATACATACACAATTACTTATACAAACACACACATACACATTATGTATACACCCATACCGACTACATGTATACAATCATACATACATTCACACATACATAAACAAAATCTTACATACACAAACTTATACTCCCATACAATCATACACACACAATCATACATACACAATAACTTATACAAATACACACATACACACAATCATGCATACATCCATGCCTACTACATGCATATAATCATACATACATACATAAACACAATATTACATACACATACTTATACACCAATACATTAATACACACACAATCACACATACATAAATACTTATACACACACATACCCATCATCATACATGCATACAATAATGCATACACAAATAATTACACACAACCATACATATATACATACATACATACATACCTACTACATGCATACAATCATACATACATACATAAACACTATCATACACACACATACAATGGTATATACACCATCATTCATACACACACACTCACACATAAACACACACACAGTTATACATACACACCAAAAGTATGTACACTCGCATTTCTACATTCGTATTTATGTACACTCTATATACCTACTGTAGTGCAATAGTATATAGTCCATGCAGGTGATGGATTATATCCATATCCAGAGTATCTGTAGTACATGTACAAATCTATGCAATATTTAGTGCATAATCACTGTACTATCCTAAATTAACAAAATATAATATGAAGTAGGTTTTGTATAGATAATCTTGTATAGTAATTTATTATGTGTTATGTCCTGTAAGAAATATTTACATATCCAGTATTTTGGTGGATAGTGTTTAGTATTACAGTGAATATACATGATATGTTATGATGTATGACAAGTATTATGAATTGTGTGTTATACTGTATACAATCTGATGTGGTATATGTGTACAGTGTATATTCCATCATCTGTAACTGTGTCAACTAGACAGACCTTATATGTAATTAATATATATATATATATATATATATATATATATATATATATATATATATATATATTGCACAGGCTGTATACAAATGTTACAGTATACCTAGAATACACAGATTGTGTGAATAAATGATACACCTACTGCACAGACTGAATACATATATAAAATACACTACCTACACATTTTGTATATCTGTGAAGCTGGTATAGCTACACACTTCGTGCAGTTTGTTCATTAAATATTTTTTTTGCAATTGTAGTAGTATAAATATATTCATGTATAGTGTCTGTACATTTGGTGTATTATATCAGCATTTAGTTGATGCACTTTATTAATATATGCGTAGGACACCTAGCTGGTGTGATATAGGTGTATTATTTACTAGTGCAGTGTGTGCTGCTGGTTAGATAGACTGTGCATCTGGTGTATTGTATTCATGTTCATAGTTTATGGAGCTGGTGTATTACACTTATTTACTGTGTAGGGAGCTAGTGTATGAATTTAATATACAATGTACATTGCTAGGGTTTTATATTCATATAGAGTCTGTAGAGTTGGTGTATTATATCCATATACAATCTACATTTCTGGTGTATTATATTCATATATAGTCCATGTAGTTGGTGTATTATGGTGTATTATACTCATATATATCTGTATAGCTGGTGTATTATACTCATATCCAATCTGTATATCTGGTGTATTATATTTATATACAGTCTGTATAGCTGGTGTATTATACTCATATCCAATCTGTATATCTGGTGTATTATATTTATATACAGTCTGTATAGCTGTTGTATTATACTCATATACAGTCTGTATATCTGGTGTATTATATTCATATACAGTCTGTATAGCTGGTGTATTATACTCATATACAGTCTGTATAATAGCTGTATTATACTCATATACAGTCTGTATAATAGCTGTATTATATCCATATACCATCTAAATTGCAGGTGTGTTAAATTAATATGCAGTCTGTATAGGTGGTGTATTATATTCATATACAGTCTGTATAGTAGGTGTATTATATCAATATACCATCTAAATTGCCAGTGTGTTAAATTAATATACAGTCTGTGTAGCTGGTTTATTATATATATATACAGCCCATGTAAGTGTTTTATATTCATATCCAATTTATATATCTAGTGCATTCTAGTAATGTACATTCTGTTTAGCAGGAGTATTATATTCATATACAGTTTTCATTCATTTAGAGCCTGTGTAGCTGGTGTATAATAATCATATACATTTTCTATAGTTGATGTGTTATATTCATATACAGTGTATGATGGTCATATGTATTCTGTGTAGCTGAAGCATTATATTCATATACAATTTCTATATTTGGAATATTTTATGTGTATTCAGTCTGTATAGTCGATGTATTATATCCATATGCAGTCTATATAGCTAGTGTATGATAGTCATATGTATGTAATGTAGCTAGAGTATTATATTCATATACAATTTCTGTAGTTGGTGTTTTATATACGTATCCGGTCTGTATAATTGGTTGATGTACTTTGTCCATATACAGTCTATGTAACTGTTGTATTGTGTTTATATACAATCCATTCCCATGCAGTCTCTCTTTATATAATAGTTGTTATGATAGATTGATATACAGTGCATGTAGTGCTGGTCTTATACTCACATGTAGACTCTGTAGCTGTATAATAGATTCACATACAGTCTATGTAGTTACACTGAGCTCCTTGTACTGTGACTCTTACATGAATCACATCCTCCCCATGGCTCCATACATTGAATGGATATGAATGATTAAGTGCATTAACATGCTGATTACCTTTTCTATTTCAAGGATGTAGGAGTAGTATGTGATGCTTATGCTTATATCCTATGATGCAGGGACTGTGTATAAGGGGGACACATTCTTATGTACAAGCAGGGGATTGTTGGCTGCATCTTTGTGTGCTGGGGCCAGGGGTGTCTGCAGCTGCTGGCTGGAAAGTGTCAATGGAAGGGACTTCTAGTCCCAGTCTGAGATGTAGAGCTGGGAGAGAGGTCTGGGGCTCTGCAGCCATCAGCAGGGAGACAAGAGCTCTGCACAGAGCAGCACACTCCTCTGCAAAGCCTTTCCGGATCCTGTAAGTTTTACAAGCCCTTCTCCCCTGCCTTATATCATTAGAGCAGATTCTTCCAGGGCTGGGGATGACCTTTCTGCTGGTTTTGTTATTCTAGATGAGGGTCAAGGGGAGACATAATAATCCAGCAAGAAGGATGGGAAGGATCAGGCACTTTAGGGGTTAAATGCAATGGACACAGAGACTGAGGGATTAATGTGCAGTTAGGCTGCAGGTGCTGAGCACAGGATTTCCTAACATCAAGTCTTGTCTTTGTGCTGGGCTGGGTGCATGGTGTGTGCCACTGAGCCAGCCCTGGGAGAGAGGCACATGAAGCTGGCACAGGGGCATGAGGATGCAAAGCTGAAGGTACCACAGCTCAGAATACCATGTTTTCTATTCTTCTATCTGTTCATTATGTGGAGAAGTCATGCTGCATTTCCAGGGTCTAATTCTCTCTACAACTCTCAGACCTTGTAAGCTTTTCTTCGTTTTTTTTTTTTTAATGCTTTTAATATGTAATATTATTTCAGAATAGTATATTCTGGATGTGATTATTGTGTAGCCAGTACAAGTTCATGTATTACAGTATCGTTTTTATAAATACAAAATAGATGATGATATGAGTGAGAAAGGGAAATATATAGATAGATATAGAGTATAGATAGATGAAGCAGTGCTGAGTTTCACTGTGTAGCAGGGTTTAATGTAACTCTTGCCATGTGTTACTGGTGTGAATCCCTAACCCAGCACTATACAGAAACCTTATCGATCTATGTATTCTTCATTACTTCTTTATTTCTCATTTATTTGTATTTTACTCCATCTATTTATGAATCATATATCCATAATCTACTATATCTATTATGTAACGTATAGAATATATTTCATTTACAACATCTATCTATCCATAATCTACAATATATGTTATGTAAAGTATCTATCAATTATCTTTCATGTGCAATCTATCTATCTATCTATCTATCTATCTATCTATCTATCTATCTATCTATCTATCCATAATCTTCAATATCTATTATGTAAAGTATGTAAAGTATATATCTAGTATATTTAATTTACAATATCTATCATTATATATATATATAATCTACAATATAATTTTGTAAACTATCTATTTATCCTTAAACTACAATATCCACCATCTATTTGTCTATTCGTCATATTTCATGTATAACATGTATCTTTTATCTATCTATTAATAATATGGAACATCTAATATGTAAACTATGTATCTTCAGTATTACACAAATAGATAGATGGCAGAATATCAATGGCCACAGAACTAGATCTTCTCATTATATAGGTGCCCCCAGAAGTCACCTACCTCTTGCACCCATCTAAACCATTTGCCATCACTAAATCAGACATTTTCTCTCTTCTCCAGAAGACATATATATATATATATATATATATATAAGATAGATACATAGTGACTATATTCTGCTGAAGCTGGTGTATTTCTTAAGACTCCATAGACAAAAGCTGATATCACAATGAATCCCCTTCCCCTGAGTGACAAGTCATGAGGACATCCTGCTGCTCCAAGTAATTTTGTCACCAACTCCAGAATGTCCCATCATATTGCACATTTTTCTCCATTAATCCCGTGAAAACATAATTATGTTGACGGTAAAAGAAACCTTTAACCCCCTCAAACCCCCCCCCCCCCTAGCCAGCCTCCTGTGGTGGGTAAGGGGTTAAACCTCCCAGCCTTGCTCTCAGTCTCCAGTCATTGTCAGCTATTTACCAAACACAATCCAAACTTGTTTAAACTTTATCCCTTGACATAAATGAAACCGAAAATTTAGCAGTTCCTGGTGGGGGAGTCAATTTGAATATTTGATGAGTCTGCTGACCCCCCCCCCCCTCATTAAGGGGACATCCTGCTAAGGCCCAGTGGCCAGGCTGGACATCTGCACGCCTTGTTAGCTGTGGTTAATGAGGCTCTCCCTCACACCGAATGAAAGCCCCTTCTCAATGTAGGTTTTACCTTATGTCAACTCAACTCTTAATGAATTGCTGCACAATCCCTTCCTGAATGGAGACAACTTGGAGGGAGAACAGGCTGCAGAACAAAAACAAAAAGTGGCCAACCAGCTATAGCCACAGAGAGAGAGAGAGAGAGAGAGAGAGAGCTGCAGGACCCAGGGTGGACAGGACACAAGTATAGAAGTATACAAAGTAGCACATAATAATTGTAAAACAAGTTCTATCAATGTGGGGCCGAATATCTTACTATATATCATCAGTACAATGCACTAATATACACACACACACACATGCATTAATACATTTACACACACACACATGCAGACTATATATGTGGATATAAACACAAACACACATATACACACATGCATTCATGTGTTTACACACACAGACAGTATATATGTATATATAAATCCATATACACAAACACACGTACACATAACCATATACACACATCCATTTATACATTTACACACATATAAAGAGACAGTATATCAGTATATATAAATCCATATTGTACACAAACACACACACATATATGCACATGCATTTGTACATTTATACACAGGTAGAGACATATACGTAAATATAAATCTAGATCATACAAAAAACACAAATGCATTCACACATATACATATACATACACACACTCATACAAAGAAAGTAAATATGTTTATATAATTAATGTTCTACAAATATATACACACATACAGACATTTACACACAGAGAGAGTATATATGTATATTATAATATACACAGAAACACACACATGCATTCATACATTTACACATAGAAATACACACACATATATATATATGTGTGTGTATATATATATATATATATATATATATATATATATATATATATAGTTATGCACACATTAATTTATACATTATACATATATAAATCACAGCTACATACATACATATTTACAAATACACACATTCACATACAGAAGCAATATATGTCTATATAACTTATATAAACATACACACCTGTATGTATACACAAACATACACATGCTGATATGTTATTTTCTTGAGCATTCACATACATACTCAAAAAACACTACTCCACAATTGCAACTTTATTACATACTTTATTCAGATACTAATGACGAAACATAACAATAATAAATATTATTAGTATTTATATGCTTTTTTATAACACCAAAGTAGTTCTTTTATACATAGATAAACAGATAGATAGATAGATAGATAGATAGATAGATAGATAGATAGATAGATAGATAGATATGAGATAGATAGATAGATAGATAGATAGATAGATAGATAGATAGATAGATATAGTATAGATTGACACAGAGAGATGGATGCTAAAAAAAGAGTTATACAGAGATTGATGGTGATAGATAGATACCACAGAAAAGTACCTTGGTATTTAATATCTTATATTTCAGTCAGCCATTAAAATTGATCACAATCTCAACAAGGTTATTATTTATTTGACATATCAAAAGCAGCAGTAACTTATAATATGCTTAGAAATACGCTCAACAATTAGTAGGTAGAAAGAAAGTAAAAGAGATATATAGATAAATAGACATATAGAATTTAACTTTAGATTTACTAAATATTCCATATTTACATAGGACTATATAAGGATATTGTCCCAGTCAATATCTGTACACATACAATTCTACACCTATATGTCAGCCTGCATGTGTAGCTCCGGGCTTCCCCCTCTGTAGGAGAGCTGCAGCCCCGCTCCAGTGTGCTCCGCTCTCAGGTAGGACTCTGCCCTGTGCATGTAATTTGCAGCCTCCTCTTCTCTCCTCCCTTTGGGTTGTACTTTAAAATCAATTAGTATTTTCAAGTCTTCAAGTGAATTATTCAAAACAAATGTTTGAAAGACCCCAAGGGAGAATTTGGCCATGACAAAGGGTTTGATTAGCTTTATTTTATCCCCCCTCCACCCTCCCTCCCTGCAAAAATGCAGACCCGAGAGACAGGCAGGCAATGAGTGAGTGTAATGAAATGACTGTATTCATCATTAGGCTCTTGAGCAGGAGAACTGAGCCTTATAACAGCCGTATATCAAGGTGACAACTATTTATGTAACAAGACCTGGTGTCCTGCTGAATCCTCATCATCACAGCACAAAATAGTCACTGACTAATGGCAGGCCAAATATTGATACAAACAGCTAGGTGTGCATGTGTGCCATGTGTGGGGTGTCCTGAGATGATCTATCACAGTATCAGCTGCTACATGCTAATAGGATATTAACATGTGTGTGTATATATATATATATATATATATATATATATATATATATATATATATGAAAAATAACATGACTTAAGTACAGGCTGTTGCACATTACACAGGTCAATAGGAATATAAAACAGAAAAAGAAAAAAATTATAATAATAAAAAAAATTATATATATGAATAATAATAAAAAATATAATTATAATGATAATTTTTTTTTTTTTTTTAATCTAATGCACTTTCCCCTGTGTTTGTTAATCCTATTTTAAACCTACCTACATTATTTCCTTGTACCCTTTCCTTGCCTCAATTGTAATCGGCTCCCATTCCCCACCTTGCAGGTGAATGTTTATTTTGTAAGTGTCGGGCAGGGATTCCTGTGTATAGTTGATGTGGAGTTATATAAAAGAAGGTTTTCAGTCCACAGGATTCAGCATCACCTGTAGTCGGGGGGGAATGCGCTTCACTGAGCTTTTTATTAGCCTGGAGGCTGCACAGAACACACTGCATCCTACCCGACTGTTACTATGCTGCACTATATAAATCTATCACCTGCATACAGACAAATCATGCCATTCTCTGTTGGCAAGGATCTCCTATGTAGAAGGTTACGGTAGTAATCTGACACATATATGAAGATTTCTGAACAATATATTGATATTTCCACATACACATTTGTCATATTTAAATATTTCTGCAAACACATCTATGTACATGGGGATATACACCTGAATATAGTTATATATACATACACTATGCACATTTACACACATTTATACCTATATTATACACGACATGTGACACACTATAGGTAGGTGGTACAGATACACATACATATCTATCCATATCATATTTAAACTATATATATATATATATATATATATATATATATATATATATATATTCGTGTACATGTAATAGTATATAAACACACATGTATAATATATATACATATATATATATATATACATATATATATATATATATATATATATATATATA
The DNA here is from genome assembly GCF_040894005.1 of Engystomops pustulosus. Lineage (NCBI taxonomy): Eukaryota > Metazoa > Chordata > Amphibia > Anura > Leptodactylidae > Engystomops > Engystomops pustulosus. The sequence goes on along the minus strand of NC_092413.1, from coordinate 22,712,190 downwards.
TATACAAATATACTATAAAATATATATTATATTGTACATTTGTAGAGTTTTGAATTTTGCACAGACATATATGCACAAATATATATATATATATATATATATACACCTATCTATATACAGAGTAATACAAACATCATACATAAAAAATACTACGTTTATATGTTTACGTACAATATAAATATACAATCTATACACTCATATACAGAGTATCTATTTCTATACAGACATTATATATATCTTATAAATTGTATTCCACAAAAACACAGCCACTTGCAATGTCTTCAGTAACAATTTCCAGAAAAAAGGGAAAATCTGTTAAATAAAATGTCATTTAGTTCTGTCCAACTCAATTAAAATCTGCCTCTTCTTGGACGATCCATGAACAAGTTTCCAATCGATATTTCTTTCCTTTAATTATCGACTCTTTTGTTACTTGACTTTTACATAAATAATGAGCACTAATGAATCTGCAGATTACTGCCAGCCCCCCCCATACCCCGACCCCAAATCTACTCACTGATTGCCAGCATTTCATTTACTCATCGATCAGTCCCCAAGACGATTTCATCTGCGGTAAATTGTCATTCCGATCCTATTATTTGTATTTACCGGCAGATAATTGTGTAAAGGGACAATGAAATGTCTGCGTTTAACCATTTCACTCCCCTCATCCTTTCTCCAACATCCTAAAAACTTCCAGAACACAGAAATGTAACAAAGACTTGATATAATGTCTCCCTGTACCCCACACATTCGTATCAAGGTTTATGTCAATATTGAAATTTAGACACTGTATTAACATTTCAGTATTAACCCATTAATGATCGACCACAATTATATCACAAGCAGGAACCCACCCCCCTCAAAAGTTATATGATTCTGCATGTTGCAGGAGATTTCTTTGAGAAATCTCAGATATCACAGCTCCAATGACAGATCCCTCATCCAGGGTTTCTCCCATCCTCTGTGCAGTGTATACAGCCAGACACTAGACATGTTCTGTATACTCCGTGTGAAAAGCAAATGCACAATGTCCCTGTGACCTTCACATTGGCTGCACGACTAGATGGTTGGAGCTGGTATACAGCTGTATATAGCTGTGGAAGGTTTTATGTATAGATGACATGGAGGTCAATGCAAAGACAATAAAACCTACCTAAAAATAATTCTGCATCAGACTGGAATCACACCTGCAGGTTCTTTTTGCCCCTTTTTAATGCAGTTTTTTTCAAGGGGAATGGGAAATAGAAGAATGTGGTGAATGGGAAATACAGGGGAGCCTACAATATATTGCTTGATTTTGTCGGGAAAAAACTGCAGCAATTTTTTTTATGCTGTGTGTGATACCACCCTGTTCCCGTCCGAAAAAGAAAACGCAATAATACGAAAATAATGGATTATATACGGACTTAAATAACGCAAGTGTGAACGAGTCCTAAAATTGACCTTGATTTTTCATATAGTCGGTGTATTTATTATTTTTTTTTCCTTTCTTGCTATCTTTATTTTCCGTTTTTTATTATTTATTTGTTCTCTTCCTTTACACTATTCTGATGTATTTTTTTACAAACCATAATCATGTACCTGCTTATCATAGGGTCCTTGATTATCCAATTTATTAGTCTTCTTACCAATAAAAGAAAATATGGATCCTTATCTTTTGTGATAATCCAAGTGCTTATTCACACACCAGTATTTGTTCCTTATAAATAACGTTCTCTAAATAACCTGATACAAAGTGATACATGAGATTTATGTCCTATTGGAAGTGAATTGATTTTTTAAAACCCTTTCCTTGTTGTAAGTTTCTTTAATACTAGTGTGAACAGAGCCTGAATTGATCTATATAGGAATGGAGAGGGAATGATTGGAGATAGGGGATCCTAAAGGTCAGCAGCAGAAGTTTAGTGTCTTCTGTATCCGAAGTTACAGGATAATGGTGCAGGATCCAGGCTGCAGTGAACCTGTTACTCACGAATGAGCAGCATCTGTCCAATACTATTTCCCTCTTTTGCTCTGTTTGGATTGAGCAATCAATAGTGAGAAGGATGTCTCCAGGCTGAGATAAAGACACAGGGCAAGGGGCAGGTATGAGTGTATCAGACAGTGCACTGCAGGGGGGGTCTCCATCAATATACACACATATCCATGTATACAACCCTGTACAGCAGTCCTTATTATAGAACTGCTTCATACACTCATCTACACCAAACAGCAATGCAAAAATCACAGACCCCTACACATCAATATGCATATTGCAAGGGGCAGGTATGAGTGTAGCAGAAGGAGGATCTGCTCACATCAATATATACACAGGTCCGTGTACAATCCTGTACATCAGTCCTCATCCTATACACATCCCTATTGCTTCATACACTCATCTACACCAAACAGCAATGCAGAAACACAAAGCCCTACAAATCAACAAGCACATTGTATACACACAGAGTAGGGGCAGCTATGAGTGTATCAGACAGTGCATTATAGGAGGTATTCATCAATATACACACATATTCATGTATACAATCCTGTATAAGAGTGATTATACTATACACATCCCGATCTACAGTAAAACACTGCAGAAGTGTCTCTATCAAAATACACAAATATTCAAGTATACAATCCTGTATAAGAGTCATTATACTATACACATCCCTATCTACAGTAAAACACTGCAGGAGGGTCTCCTTCAATATACACACATATTCATGTATACAATCCTGTATATGAGTCACCATACTATACACATCCCGATCTACAGTAAAAAAAAACAGTTTCATACACTCATCTACACCAAAAAACAATACAAAACTCACAAACCACTGCATATCAACATGCATATTATATACACATAGAGCAAGGGGTAGTGCATACAGGACACTGCTCACATCAATATACACATGTCCATGTATACAGCTCTGTATAAGAGTCATACTACACACATCACTATCTGCAGTGTAAAACGACTTCATACACTCATCCACACCAATGCATAAAACACAGAGCTATACATAGGAGCGTGCATATTATATTATACAACATGTGTTGTATGTTCTGCTGTGGAACATATTGTATGTTCCACACCAGAACATACAACAAAGAGCCATATATACATGTTGCAAATACATACATCAATGTAGTCATTCCTTATAATACACATACATAATTAGTAAGTACAGCTTGACACTCATACACTCACCTACACAAATACATACAACACATTGCCATACAGGTGCACATTGAATACACATATTAATGTCTACAAACCTGAACAACAGTCCTCATATACATATCATTAGTAAGTGCAGCATGGCACAACTTCATACACTCACCTAGGCTAAAACACAACACTGATCTATACATTTACACATACACATACATCAATGTAATCAAACCTGTTCAGCAATCCTCATAATATGTATTGTAACTACTGTATGACATTACTTCATACACTCAGCTACACATATACATACCATACACAACACATACATAGATTAGTGTATGAAGTTATTTCATGGTCATGTCTATTTTATAAAATTAAATGCTGTAAAACATAGAATACATTGATGAGTGTAAGTACATAGTGCATAGTGATATCTCTGCAATATCTGATATGTCTGCAATAGTCATAGGGATATGTCTGCAATAGTAGTACATATCACTATGCACTTTGTATGGACACTCATCAATGTATTCTGTTTTACAGCATTTTATGTTATAAAATACACATGACCATGAAATAACTTCATACTCTAATCTACACTAATAAATGGAACACAGAACTATATATATACACATGTATGAACACATCAATCTATACAATCATTTGTCATCAATCACATACATTGCTAAAAATTACAGCCTTAAACTCTTTTATACACTCATCTACACCAAAACATAAAATAGAGTTTTAATATCAGGATACCAATCATATATATACACACACACATACATAAATGTGTACAATCTTGTACAACAACCCCTTAATAACTGCTCCATACAATCATCTACACAGAACCATACATTTGAACACTATTCTAATGTATTTTTACAGACCATAAGCTTATCATAATGTCCTTGATTATCCAATTTATTAGTCTTGTTACCAATAAAAAAATATGGACCCTTAACTTTTGTTATAATCCAAGTTCTTATTCACACACCACTATTCACACACCAGTCTATACGCATGGATAACGGATCCATGACAAAACCGACATATAATTGATGCCAATGCGATTTTTAACAGTAGTAAGGAACGAATTGAACTGAGTGGCAATCCTCCATCTATATACAATACTAACAACAAAATGGAGCTACTTCATACACTCATATAAACTTTACATACATATAAAGAGTATGTACAAGAATCCTTACAATGTTAATGGTAACTAACTACATAGAAACAGAAAACACAAAGCCATAACCTGCACAGTATGGTCCATACACACAAGTTGTATCTGTTTCCATAACAGTGACTACATGATCTAACCCCTTCATACACTGCTACATACAGAGCCTGTACATATCAGTATATATTTATACACATCCTGATATACACACTCTATTTATGGAAGTAATTGTATACAATTATCCCAGGTATGACGCCCATATAACCAATCTGCACATGTAAAATGTGTTATATCTACAAATAATATTATATATTGATCTATTTTTAAACATTTTATGGAAACTAAAAACTATGATAACACTACACCTGATCTCACACAGACACAGGAATCTCTTTACAAGTCCCTAGATGTAATTGAGCAGAGTCTATAGAAATAGAGTTTATATATAGGTATATAAACACACATACTCATGTACATGGTTGGGCATCTATCTATGTATCTATATTCTATCTATCTATCTATCTATCTATCTATCTATCTATCTATCTATCTATCTATCTATCTATCTATATTCTATCTATAATCTATCTATCTATCTATCTATCTATCTATCTATCTATCTATCTATATTCTATCTATCTATATTCTATCTATCTATCTATCTATCTATCTATCTATCTATCTATCTATCTATCTATCTATCTATCTATCTCCTATCTATCTATATATTCTATCTATCTCCTATCTCCTATCTATCTATTATATATCTATCTCATATCTATCTATATATTCTATCTATCTTCTATCTATCTATCTATCTATCTATCTATCTATCTATTTGCATCCATCTTGCAGAAACCTTGATCTACATGATGTACATTAGTACAATGCACAGTATGATATAGAAATATATCAGATTTATAGTACAATGATATGAATAGATAGATAGATGATAGATGGGTGATAGATAGATAGATGGATAGTTAGATAGATAGTAAAAAATCAGAGCAGCGCTATAAGCTTAAATGCAAATATACGGGTGTGAAAATCACAGACAATGCAGTGCCAACCCATGTTAAATATATCATAGATAGATGTTTATATATATATATATATATATATATATATATATATATAGAGAGAGAGAGAGAGAGAGAGAGAGAGAGAGAGAGAGAGATATAGATATATATGTATAGGAGATAGATAATAGATGCATAAAAGATACATATAGATAGAGATAGATAGACATATATGGATAGAATAGTTAGATCAATCGATAGGTATATCCATAGATAAATATAGATACTGCACTTTTATATCTTCTGTTGTTCATTTGAAACTAAACAAATTACATCGAATCCTATTGAAAAATTGTAGTTAAAGTAAGAATATTGGCAATAATATAATAAGATAATAATAATAATCTAGAATTTACAATTATAGTAAAATAAATTCTCATGTTTGCACAGGTTGTTTGCATTGACCTTTGTATTATTTCTGTGCATCAATCATGACAACAACATGAATAATAATATAAAAAGAAGAATAAAATAATAATAACAACATTATAATATCATAATGACAATGAAAACAAACACAACACCCGGTTATAAATATCTCAAGCCTTTAAAGGGCGACTCTACAAACTGAACAAAAGACACTTTGCCCTTGACACCATTATAACAAAGTATAAAGATGTCCCTGTACAAGTTCTGCCAGTGACAAGGTGACAGGGGAGAAGCTTCTGTGCTAATATTTACTCTGGCAGAGAACTTTCTGCGTCATTTCATCATCTTCTCTCCTCCTTTCTAATCTTTCCTCCCAGATTCTTTATTATAACATACAAAAATAGTTGCTGAATAGAAGATGTGTGTTTTATTTTTCCCTTCTGTTTCCTCTTATTAGTGATTTGATTATTTTCTATTCTTTTAGACTATAACTATTCGGTGCTTTTATTTGTCTATGTATATTTTGCATCGCATTACTCGGTTATTGTGTGTTTTAACTTATTTTTTCTTTATTGTTTGCAATGCTTTGTTGGTTTTATGTTCATTTTGCTGTGTTGTATCAATTCATCTTTGCCTCTCTGGTTTTTTTGCTCTTCTAGTACAACCATGGGCGTTATTGTTATTGTATTATATCTATTGCTCCATCATTATTATGTTTCTTTATATCATTTTAGTTAATTTCTTCCTTTTTTTTTCGCTTAAACCAACATTTACAAGCTAGGTGACATTTGCAAAATACCTGCCCTCTCTCTCCCTCCCACTGGGTGATCTGAGCTGCTATAGAAACTGGATTTGCCTTTCAATAAAGCAACTGCAGATCCTTAACAGACATCTAAATGGCCGGATGAATGTATAGCTGCTCTGTTATGTGCCTGCTGTAAGTCAACCTTTCCCACAAGTTCCTTTTCTTGTAGCGTCTTACACAGGATTGCAGTGATGTCAGTGGCTGCTCCATTCTACAATAATCTGATTTTACTCTGCTTTTCTTTTTTTACACAGCAAAATCCATCCCAAATATTCTGTGCAAAACCTGATCATCATGAGGCTGAAGTACAAGAAATCTCACATCTCCACAAATTATTCTATTACCTATCTGTCTATCATTTATGTAGCTATAATATTTATGATATATATTATATATATGTGTGTGTGTGTAATCTATCTATTATTTATATATCTTTCTATTATCTAGTTATATGCTATCTATCTGTCTATTTCATATCTACCTATCTATCTATCTATCTATCTATCTATCTATCTATCTATCTATCTATCTATCTATCTATCCATTTCATATCTATCTATCTATCTATCTATCTATCTATCTATCTATCTATCTATCTATCTATCTATCTATCTATCCATTTCATATCTATCTATCTATTTCATATCTATCGATCTACAAAGTCCAGGAGAAAGGATTCTGAACAGGATCCGAATAGTAGCACTTGGGTGAATAAAGTACCCACTTTCTTTTTTACATTGGTGTGCTGCTTATTTTTTGGGACTTTGCATGAAGAAGTGGAGAGTCAAACCACTTGGGAAAGCAAGCACCCGTTTATAGTAATTTAAGTGGTGCATCTGTGAACTTGTTTTATCTATCTATCTATTATTTATCTATCTATCTATCTATCTATCTATCTATCTATCTATCTATTATCTATCTATCTATCTATCTATCTATCTATCTATCTCATATCTATCTATCTATCTATCTATCTATCTATCTCATATCTATCTATCTATCTATCTATCTCATATCTATCTATCTATCTATCTATCTATCTATCTATCTATCTATCTCATATCTATCTATCTATCTATCTATCTATCTATCTATCTATCTATCTCATATCTATCTATCTATCTATCTATCTATCTATCTATCTATCTATCTCATATCTATCTATCTGGATAAATGGATGGGATGTAACTTACTGTATGCATAGTTTAGGTGTGGCTATGGTGACCGATCAATATGTTATCTATTATTATTAGTTATCTAATTTTATTATAATATCTATCAATGTATAATTTTTCTTTCTGTTTGTTTATTATGTATCATCAATCCATTTATCTATATCTAGCAATCTTTCTTCTTCCTATGATCAATTCAATGCGTCCTACGTGTCTAGGATAATATGCATCTATCTATCTATTTATCTATCTTACTATCTATCTATATATCTATCTATCTATCTATCTATCTATCTCATATCTATCTATCTATCTGTCTGTCTGTCTGTCTGTCTGTCTATCTATCTATCTATCTATCTATCTATCTCTCTGTCTGTCACGTACTTATCTATTATCATATGCTTATATTAATAATTCAATAATTGCTATTCAATATATATCATATACCTACATATATTGTACATTCTATATATTTTTTAGGATTCATATATCTCATGTCTATCTATCATCTATCTTTCTATCTATCATCCATTTATCTCCCATCAATCAATCTATATTCTTCCTATCATCTAATACCTCCTACCTGTCTAGGATTATCTATCTATCTATCTATGTATCACTTATCCATTATAAACCTATTTGGTTATGTTTATCTATTCACTATCTACATATACCTACTTTCTATATATGTATATCATTTATCTCATGTCTATCAATCTCAAACAATGTGTATGTATGTATGTATGTATGTATCTATCTATCTATCTATCTATCTATCTATCTATCTAATTTATCTATCTATCCTTATTATCTTTGCATCTTATGCTCCGTCATCCACATCTCTATCCATATTACAATCCCCCATAGCCAGAGCCTCCTCCACTTTCACTCCCCATCCAGATATTGGCTATTGCAGAAAGATACTGATCTACATATTTAACTAGAGTGATTACTAAATTAATAGCAAGCTCTGAGACAGATGTCAAAACGTCTTGAAAATGTTTATGTGTGAATAATTGAGAAGGTGGAAGGAGCTTTATCTGATGGTGGAATGAAATATGGATGAAGAACAGCTGTCAGGAATAGACATCTCTCTGTGTCATTAGAAGTGGCCTTGATTTAACAAGGACTGTAATGAAGTTGGGCCATTTACCTTCTCCAATATTGCTCATGAATGTTTCATAAACTTTGTTGGGCCACAAAAAGAAGTAGGGGGGGGGGGGGCTGTAAGTCATCATTAGTTACTGACTAATCCTATTGCTTGGTAAACTGTATTCAGGGGAATCTGCACTAAGAGAGGATGAGCAATGTCAGGGGAGCAGCAGCATCTACTGAGAGATAAGGAGCGAATTTACTGTATATTTTATTATTAGAGTGTCCTATCTATCCATCTATCTATCTATCTATCTATCTATCTATCTATCTGTCTATCTATCTATCTATCTATCTATTCACCCATCGTTCATCTATCTATCCATCCATCCACCTATCTATCTATCCATCCATTTTCCATATCTATCTATCTATCTATCTATCTATCTATCTATCTATGTATCTATCTATCTATCTCATATCTATCTATCTATCTATCTATCTATCTATCTATCTATCTATCTATCTATCTATCTATCTATTCACCCATCGTTCATCTATCTATCCATCCATCCATCCACCTATCTATCTATCCATCCATTTTCCATATCTATCTATCTATCTATCTATCTATCTATCTATCTATCTATCTATCTCCTATCTATCTATCTATCTATCTATCTATCTATCTATCTATGTATCTATCTATGTATCTATCTATCTCATATCTATCTATCTATCTATCTCATATCTATCTATCTATCTATCTATCTATCTATCTATCTATCTATCTATCTATCTAAAAGTAGAGAAGAGGCAGCACTCCGAAGTAAGTGGAATAGGGTGAAGCTTTATTCCATGTGCAACGTTTCGGCGTGTTTGAAAAACCCTGCTTGAAAAAGGCGTGTTTCAACGGCGAAACGTTGCACATGGAATAAAGCTTCACCCTATTCCACTTACTTCGGAGTGCTGCCTCTTCTCTACTTTTACCTAGACGGACCCTGGCCAAGGGACCTACGACTGCAGCACCCTTACCTACCTGTGCTGCTTTGGACTTTCCTTCTTGTATCTATCTATCTATCTATCTATCTATCTATCTATCTATCTATCTATCTATCTATCTATCCATCCATCTTCCACCTATCCATCCACCTATCTATCCATCCATATCTATCCATCTCATATCTATCTATCTACTTATCTATCTAATATTTATATATGATCAAAATGATCAATAATAAAATAACACTTTACTAATCCGAAAAACTTATAGAGGAAAATTGATCCTAACTTTTTACATTGTTTTTGCAGTTTTTTTGTGCAATTGTTTGGCACAGTTTCTAAATTTGTTTCTAATTTGTGACTTTTTTGGGTGCAGGGTAGTGGTTTTGAGTGTCTGTGCCTTATCTGACATAGTAAGTGGATGTGCTGCAGATGTGTTGCACGGCATCTATCACTATTTTACGCCTAAAAAGTAGCAAAAATACACTTCAGCTGCACTTGAAAAATATTCACCCTTTTCATTATTGGAAACAAAGGTCTTTGCTTCCCAAATGAAAAATGAACTGAATGCAACATGAAAAAAATACTTCAGTGCAGTATAAAAATGTAATTTCTGAGTGGGATTATTGTGCAGATCTAAAAATATTATCAGGCTCGATGTCCTTACATTATAATAAATAAGGGAAAGCCTTTTTTTTTTTACAAGAATTTTACAAGTTATTTATTTATTATTTACATATCTTTAACTTTTATCTCTGCACTTACAACAATATTATATCTAGTGGGGGGGGGGCATCATCAACAAGCTAAGGGATATTAGCAGGTGTATTATCTGCTACTAAGTAGACTTTGGTATTACTGTGTTTTTTACTCTATTAAATAGTTATATAGTTGAGGAAACAGTCTTGATTGGGATAAGAGCGAGTAGTGCAAATTTTTGCAATTTGCAATTTTTTGTACTTACAACAATATGTAGTCTGGACATTGTATAAGCTGATACTTTGTTTGTGCAAGAATGAAGCCCTGAAGGTTCTGTCACCTTTTCTCAATCTCACTTTATTATTGGTCACAAATGAGTTTTTTTGGCTGCAAATTTTACAAAAAGCCATACCTTCTGGTTTTTGGAACATAGATATTTTCCAATATATATATATATATATATTTTTTTTTTATTTTTTTTATTTTTTTTCACAATCATGATATGTTTATATTTTATTTTTGTAAAATAATTTATTTTTTGTAATTTAAAAAAAAAATCAAATTTCTATATTTCTATCAATCTCATATCGATTCATCAGTTTATCATCTATCCCATCTTATTAATCTATCTATCTATCTAATATCTATCTAATATCTCTATATCTATATCTATCTAACTAACATCTATCTCATGTAATTTATCTATCAATCAATCAATCAATCAATCAATCATCTATCTCATATCCTTTATATATCACATATCATTTATCTATTTAATATCTATATACCTATCTTGTATATATCCATCTATCTAACTAACATCTATCTCTTATAATGTATTTCTTAATCAATCAATCAATCATCTATCTATCTATATATCTATCTATTCATCTATCTATCTATCTATTATCTATCTATCTATCTATCTATCTCATATCTATCTATCTATCTATCTATCTATCTATCTATCTATCTCATATCTATCTATCTATCTATCTATCTATCTATCTCATATCTATCTATCTATCTATCTATCTATCTCATATCTATCTATCTATCTATCTATCTATCTCATATCTATCTATCTATCTATCTATCTATCTCATATCTATCTATCTGGATAAATGGATGGGATGTAACTTACTGTATGCATAGTTTAGGTGTGGCTATGGTGACCGATCAATATGTTATCTATTATTATTAGTTATCTAATTTTATTATAATATCTATCAATGTATAATTTTTCTTTCTGTTTGTTTATTATGTATCATCAATCCATTTATCTATATCTAGCAATCTTTCTTCTTCCTATGATCAATTCAATGCGTCCTACGTGTCTAGGATAATATGCATCTATCTATCTATTTATCTATCTTACTATCTATCTATATATCTATCTATCTATCTATCTATCTCATATCTATCTATCTGTCTGTCTGTCTGTCTGTCTGTCTATCTATCTATCTATCTCTCTGTCTGTCACGTACTTATCTATTATCATATGCTTATATTAATAATTCAATAATTGCTATTCAATATATATCATATACCTACATATATTGTACATTCTATATATTTTTTAGGA